>NW_013550180.1:0-7594 GCF_000499425.1 Eimeria acervulina | reverse complement strand
ATATATATATATATATATATACATGCATATGTATGCAGATGTATGTATATGTATGTATATTACATACGTAAGTACGCATACATATTAATATAAATACAAGAATAAATATAAGTGTGGTATGTATATATGTATATATACAAACAACATGCGTGCGGTGCATGCGTTGCAAAAAAAACGAGCAATGAAGTTAGCTAGGAAGCCCCATTGATCGGTGCAGGCAGAGAGGAGAAATGCCTGAGCCTTTATCCTTATATACCGCTGCTGCTTCTACTGCTGCTGTTGCTGCTATTGCTGTTGCTGCTGCTGCAGGTTCCCAGCTCTACCTTGGATAGGATGGAATCGAATTTGCCGCCCCGGAAGCGTGTTGGGCCCTCAACAGTATTTCTTGTGTGCTATTCAGGTAGGGGTGATGTCTTTGTCTTTTTGTTTGTCTTTGCTGTTGCTGCTGTTGTTTTTCTGGATGTTTGATGCTTGTCTGCTTACTTGTTGCTTGTTGTTGGTTTGTTATTTTGTTTGTTGCTTGTTGTTGTTGCCTGCTTGTTTGTAGATTGTTGTTTGCTTGCTTATTTTTTGTTTGTTTGTTGTTTGGCGTTTGCCTGTATGCTGCTTGGTGTTGTCTGTTTATTGCTTGTTTGTTTGTTCGTTTGCTCGTCTGTTGTTTGTTGTTTGTTTTTTGTGTATTGTTCATTTGTTACTTCTGATTTGCATATATTAGGTCGTATGTTTGTATGCTTTTGTACACACAGGACGAACTGATGAAGCTGGATGCTGCGCCGGGCTGTCTACCTGTAGTGCAGCAGCAGCATTCTTCTTGTACAGCAGCCAGGGACAGTGGAGTTGACAGTCTGACGCTTCTTTTAGAGGTGAGGTTGAGCAGAGGGCTTTCCTGATCTGTTCACCTGTCTGTACACCTCAGCTGGACCCCCCTGCAAGGACGCGGGGGCTCGCATTATTTGCTGTCAATTCGAGGCTTTAAGACAAGATTGGAGGTTTCAAAGTCTTAAGGTTTAGGGTTTTAGGGGCTTGAGGTCAGGGTCTAGGGTTTAGGGTTTAGGGTTTAGGGTTTTGGTGTTTGTTTAGGATATGGGGTTGGAGGACAAACAAATCGCTGAGCATGGAGACGAAGGGCAGGGAGACCGACTGATGCTGGCGAAAAGGTGCGGGTTTTTTATTTGCATTTATTTGTTTTTTTGTTTATTTGTTTGTTTGTTTATTTGTTTAGCTGTATGTTTGTTTGTTGGTTTGTCTAGTAGTTTGTTTGTTGTTTGTGTACTCTTTTTTTCGTGTTTGTTTATGATAATCTGCCTGCATGTTCTCTGATAGACTTTTTAAATTTGTTTATCTATCTATCCATTTGTTTGTTTTTTATGAGTATATATTTTATATTTCTGTCGCTCTTTGCAGACGCTCGAAGGCAACATCTGGCGAAGACCCATCTGGCCTGTTGAGTTCTTCCTGCAGCTCTCTATCGAGTAAAAGTAAAAGTATGAATTTAGAGGACAGGAGTGCTTCGCTACGTTTTGAAGCAGCTGAGGGGCCGGCGCCTCTCGATGTGCTGCTGCGGGGCAGCGTAACGCCTATAATCCCTTCGCTTGCAGCAGGGGGTGCTGCCGCTGCTGCTGCTGCTTGGAAAGCTTCCAACAACAGCTGTCATGCGGCTCCTGCTGCTGCTGCTGCTGCTGCAGGCGCTGCAGCATCGGGGGTCCGCCTTACCTCCCCCAGTAGGCCTTTGGGTAGCAGGTCAAGGAACGACGTTTAGTTCGTTACTTTTTGAATGCAGAGGTTTCTTCTGTCGCCGCAATTGCAAAGCCGCTGCTGCACTGCATGCACGTTTGCTGCGTGGTGCTGCCAGCAGCAGAGGGATTGGGGAGGGAAGAGTGCGGCCGTTGGCAGTGCTTGAGGTGTACGTACACCTGATTGGTTGCACAGTTGCTGTTTGCATATCCGAACGAAAGAAAGACATTCAGAATAATATCGAAAAGACCCCAGCCGCTGGATGCCGTGTGCTGAGCGACCTGCGGCTTTGCTGCTGGGGTTGGCATAGCAAATATAATATTAACCTTCGACCATTTTTTCTGTTTTGTTTATGGGGTCGCAACAGACGCCTCGACGTTTTTAATAAAGGCAGTTAAAAGCAAACGCCCTAGCGGCTGTCATTGTACGAATTGTCTGCGCGGAGGGCGGTGCTGCTTCTGCTTCCCCTGCTTCTGCTGCTGCTGCTGCTGCTGCTGCTGCGCTTGTGTTGCTGTAGTTTGCTGCTGCTGCCAGCTGTAGCTGCTGAGTGAGAGGCTTCAGTAGGTGCGGGTGGGTTGACTGGGACTGAGGACTCTGCAAACCCGGCGCCTTGAATTTCCATTGAAATTTTGCGTTTATGCAATATGCATGCATATATATACATGCATACATACATTATTGCATATATATATATATATATGCACATATCTATATATATGCATATATATGCGTATATGTATATACGTTAGTATATACATATATATAGATATTCACATAATGCACATCTATATACACACACACACACATATATATATATATATATATGTACATATTTGTAGGTGATATAGATATACTGAATAAAGCAATATATAGGGGCGGCTGTTCAAGGCCTAAGGAGACGGCTGCGAAGTGCGGCGACGCGTCGTTCGATTTGGCGTTCGACTTGCGAAGTCGGCAGCAGCAGCAGAGCGCTCAGGTACCGCTCAACAGTTTCTACGCCTCTGAAGCAGGAAAGAAATTAGAATAGATATATATTTCTATATATATGTACTTATTTATTCACTAATAGAATTGTACGCTATAGTCATGCACCCTTCCTCATATACGCATGCATGCATGCATGCAAATGCACTTGCAAATATGCATGCAAATATGCATGCATATTTATGCACGAAAATGTGAATGCAAATACGCATGCATGCATGCATACATACATACATTCATACATGCATACATACATACATACATACATACATACATACAAGCATGCATGCATACGTACATGCATGCATGCATGCATGCATGCACTTACAACGCGAGGACTTCAGAGGTGGTTTGCACGTCGTCGTCTTCTCTGCAATTCACCGGCACTGCGGCCATTTCTGCGTCCATCGCGGAGCCCAACTCCTCCAGCCCTGCACCATAAACAACATCAATTGCATGAATATATATATATATATATATATATATTATATGAATTAAATGAATCTATTTGTATACTGCATCTTCAGAATGCACGCAATGCATGTTTAGGTTGCATGCAATTAGTGCATGTTTAGAATGCACGCAATGCATGCATGCAAGTCCATGCATACACTCGATGCGCTTACCGAGCTCAGCGTCGTGGTACAGAGGGTAGGATCTGAGGAGGTTTGTTGCGGTGTCTCTAAGCTGCACTTCGCTCGCGCTGCTGCAGCCGTCGGTTTATGTTTTCATGCAGCAGCAGCAGGAGCGGTTCGCCTGTTTGCTTACCCTGCAGCATTAACGTGGGGAGCAGTAGCAGCAGCAGCAGCGGTAGCAGCAATGCGGATGCCTGCTGCTCCTGGGACTGCATGCAAGAACATGTTTATAAAACAAATAAAGCAGCAGCCCCTCTCTGAATAGAAAGCAGACTCACGCATAGGCACCAACAGGCGGCGTTGCTTGACTCCTTCGTTCATATCACACGGCTCGTGGGTCCTGAGAACGGGAATGTTAATAAAAAAGAAATTATCAATAAAAACAAATACTATATATATATATATATATATATTCACCGCGCCGAGGTAACGCTCGTTGCTGATGGCGGCGAGCAGATCTGTCTCTCGGGGCCCCCCGAAGCATAGCAAGGCACAGCTGCAGGCCTGGAGGAGATGAATTGAAGAAAGAAGAAAGAAATTAATGGCTTACGTGGGGGTAGGTGCTGCAGTGCTTCTTAGCTCTATCTCGCGGAGCTCTTCGAAGTAATTAAACGGTATACAACGAGCAGTATTCGCACTCGGCACAGTCTGTTCCATGTGGTATCCTCGCGCTACCTGTTGATGTTGCTGCTGCTGTTGCTGCTGCTGCTGTTGCTGCTGCTGGTGTTGCTGCTGCTGGTGTTGCTGCTGCTGGTGTTGCTGCTGCTGCTGTTGCTGCTGCTGGTGTTGTTGCTGCTGCTGATGCTGCTGCTGGTGTTGCTGCTGCTGCTGATGCTGCTGCTGGTGTTGCTGCTGCTGCTGATGCTGCTGCTGCTGCCGCATGCAGCTGTAAACGCGTTCATCAATGCACCTGCGTTTCGCGCGTCCGTTAGAAGCGGAGCCGATGCGTTTCTGGCGGCGCCACAGTTGAAGCTTCGTTATCTTTTGGTGTATACTGGACAGCATTTTGCCGATTTCATACTCTTGCTGGCGCCAGTCTATAGCGGAAACCCACGATCTTGCGCTCTCCAGTGTACGCAGACAATGTTCCGAGAAGAGAGCGTCAGCCATTTTGCTTCAAAAACGCTAAGAAAGCGAATTAACGCGTGCAGTGAGCAAAGAATGCGTGAACTGCACAACGGGAACTGCGGCAGCCAGAGTAGAAAAAAAAGGCTGTGATCCGCTTCTTCTTGGGTATTACGTAGCGTTGGAATTAACGAAGATGAGATGGTTCAAAGCGTGCCTTCACGATAGGTTGAAGCAAAGACGAAGAGGAGAAGTTGAAGTGCTTAACTGCGTTCGTCGCCAGGCCGGGTGGTTACTCCCTGAGTGTACGTGCAGAACAGATCTGGCTGATGACTTTCTTGTTTGCTTTTTTGCTGCAAGGTGGAAAGCAAAGACAAAAGAGTTGCAAGTAGAACACGGAAATATAAAAGTCGAACAAACAGAGCAACGTCGCTCCATCGATTGATTACTTCCAGTAGCAGAGATTTCATACAAAGCTTTCTACAAAATGAGCTGCACAGACACCCGACAACTCGCAGAAGCCCACGTCACTACAACTAAGCAGCAGCTTTAGTATTTTCCTTGGATTGAGTTAATAATGAATATATAAAATAAATAAATATAGAAAATAATAAAGTTTCAACCTCCCTTTTCTAAGAAGGCAATGAAACGGCCCGTGGGGGGCCCCCATAATTCCTGTCCAAGTTATCGTCGAGGGCGCCTGATGCCGTTCTTGTTTCCCTGCTAGCGGCATTTCTAGATGCCATTCTGTCTTTTTATTTTGTTTCAAGTAGTGTACTTTTCTCTAAAATTATATTAGCTTATTTTCTTTCTCTCAGACTCAGCTGGAGGCGTTGGGCTTCGCGTGGTGGTTCTATTCACTCGTCGATGCGGCTTCTTCTCCCAGCAGTTTGCAGCAACCCGCAGCAATCAACAGCAAAAAACATCATTTTGAGGCACCTGGGGATATATGCAACTAGATGAGTGAGGCGTTCTCCGAATGGCTCACCTGAAGCCGTCGCCGACAGGTTGGCTGTTGCGCAGAAGTTTATTTCTCGCGCCTTGTGCTGCTGCAGCAGCAGCAGCAGCAGCAGTAGCATCAGCAGCTCCTGCTGGTGCTGCTACTCTGTGGAGAGCTGGCTCCCTCCCGTTGCATGCATCTTGCGGCTATCGTTGTCTGTCGTCTCATTCTGCATTATGCACAGCAGCCCCGAATTGCAGGAAGGAGCGCAAGGTGGATGTACACTCCATTCTTCGCGCAGTTAACCTCAACTCCTCTGCACTGCATGCAACAAATGCATTGGAAACGCTGGGTCTCGTGGGGGCCCTCAGGTTGAGCGGGCGCCCCCAAAAGGCAGCGCTGTACGGCCCTTCGCGCCATCGGCTTCTCTTTCTTGTACAAGATGAGCATACAGCTCAGATGTGGTGCGTTTACCCCCTATATATTATATATTATATATTATATGTATGATCTTGAAGACAGCAGCCTGTTTTTTCTCTCGCTTTATTTATATCTCCAGTGCATTTGTACAATCAACGCCGACAGCCTGAACTTCTTCTGTTGTGAATGTTTAGGTGCACAGCTTTGTCGCAGCTGCATGCAAAGGGGGTTTCTTTGCTTATGGCGGTAGACCTGGAGTGGAGCTGCGCCTCTCTGAAGCATCAGCAGCAGCAGATAGAGACTGAGAGACAAAAGAACGAGACGCCAGCCGCAGCCGCAGCCGCAGCAGCAGCAGCCACAGCAGCAGCAGCAACAGCAGCGACAACAGCAACAACAGAAGCAGCAGGTGGTGCAAGCCTTTCTCTGTTGCAGCTCTGTGTTGAGCGGCAAACGCCCATAGATCAAGGACCTCCCTCAAGAAACACATGTAGTGCTGCTCCTGCTGCTGCTGCTGCTGCCTCTGCAGCAGACGCTGCAGGGTCTGCTCATGCTGCAGCAACACCGACAACACAGCTACAAGAAGGTAAAGGAAATGCTTGTAGAGTCGTGGAGGACCAACATGGAACAGCAGCAGCAGCAGCAGCAGCAACTGCCGCAGCAGCAGCAACTGCAGCAAAAGGCAGTATTGAAGCAGAAGTTTTTGCTGCAGTTGCTGCTGCAGCAGACATTGGATTCGTGGCTCTTTTTGACTTAAAAGAAAATCCCCAGCAAATGTTAAACCATCTCAGACTCTTGCTAGAGGACCCGCAGCTGCCTAAAGTCGTGAGGCAACTCCTACAACGCATGCATGCATGCATGCATGCATGCGTTATGCTAATGGATATATGTATGCATGCACAGTAGAGAATGCGTTTTTCTTGGCTTTGTTTCTACGTTGGGTTTGTGGGTTTGTGCATTGTTAAAAAGGAAGCGCTGCAGTGTGCAGTTATCTTCATACTTGACAAAAAAGCGAGTAATAGATTTATTGGGGGGCAGAGAGCTTGGCTTGTAACCCTAGACCCTAAACCCTAAACCCTAAACCCTTGATTGATTTCAGCGATGTTGCATGCAGATGCATGACTGCCGAGAAGACAGCGCGCTGCTCTTCGATTCATTTGGAGTTTATTTGCAGGGGATCTTTGACTCCGCTGTACGTACACCCCAAACTATGATATATAATTCAGTGGAGCTGAGTTGCATGTACACCTGAAGCCCGCAGCGAGCTCACGCTAGCTGCGGCCTCATCCCCTGCAGCAGCAAACACCTTAGTCGCCTTTGTTACTGCACTTATGAAGCGAAATACTACCTTCTCTTTTTTGTTTCTTCTTCTACTATACAAGTGCATGCATGCGTGCAACTCGTTCTTAGTGTATGGCGCTTTAAATTGTCTTTTCCTAGTGTTCAGAAGAAGAGGGTTTGAAGTCTATACACCCCAAACCCCTTCTGACAAAACCCTCAGTGCTTTGCTGCTGCGACAGTGCAGGTAGCAGCGCAGCTGCTGCAGCAGGCGAGGGGAGCGGAAGTCTTTCAACAAAGTTTAAATGATTTGCTGCTCGAGAGGCTACAAGTCGCGTGAGTTGGTGAAAATATTCAGCTGTACAGACAGCCGCTCCCTCCCCTTCCAGCGCCCCTACCGAGCTGTATACGCATGCAATGCATGCAAGCTTTGCATGCATGCGCGCATATGCATATATCTATATATATTATATATATTTGTATATGTATGTATGTATATATACATATATGCATGTATATGTCTATATATATGTATATATAT
>NW_013550181.1:4785-6052 GCF_000499425.1 Eimeria acervulina | reverse complement strand
GATGGTATTCTTATTGTTGTCGTTTGTCTTCTTGTTTTCTCTCGTTGCGGTGCTTCTCTGTTTTCTTGTTTATAGACTCACTTTATTGGCTTTTTCTTAGTTTGCACTCGTCAAACAACAAACGCCTTGTTGTCATTTCTTTGGCCACACCTTTGGGGAGCTCCTCTCCCTTTTTCAATCGATCTGTAATTGAATTCTAACAGTAAAAGAGAAAACAGAAACAAAGAAATAGAATAAAAGGAAGCAGAAACACGGATAACAGGAGCAGAGGTAACAGAGACAAACGTAGCGGAAACGAAGATAACGGAAACACAGATAGCAGAAACACAGAATACAGAAGAAAAGTGAAAAAACGAACGCAGAAACACTGATAGCAAAGAAAACTGAAACAGAGATAACAGAAACAAAGGGAACAGCAGAGGAACAGGCTATTAGCCGGTAAATCGAGGACAACTGAACAGACATATGCACAAACGAATGCAAACAAACAAATAAAAACAGAAAAACAAGCAAAAAAAACAAACAAGCAGGCAAACGAAAACAAACCAACCAAACTAGCTGATGAACTAATAAACAGACAAACGAACACACAGAAAAGGAACACATAATCAGCCAAGCAAACAAATAAACAGCGAAAAACAAGCAAACAAGCGAACGGGAGATTAAACAAACAGCGAAATAACATCAGCAAAGTGACGGCGAGCAAACGACGGATTCAATCGAAGTCAAAAAGAAGCAAATCGAGGGAGAGAACAACCTGTAGAGGGAAATGATGATATTCTGCAGAAGGGGTACGCCACATACAGCAACGTAGTGCATGCAAGTAACCCCAGAAGACTCTACATATAATATTTAACACCAATAGGGTGTCCTAGACAGAGGAGTACGCGTAACAACAGCAGCCCCTAGGAAGAAACAGTGCCTTAACCGAGTATATGCAACTGTTGCAATGTGCACAGGAGTGCGGTGAGGGTAGGGTCTCAGATGCGTTCATTCTTATTCATATTTCTGTAAGGGCCCATGGCTACCCAATTATGCGCCAGAGAGGAAGTACGCAACAATAAGAGCTAGATGATCTGAAAACGGAGTTTGGGACCGCTGCTACGAAGACTGAACACGGAACCCTCAACCTTACACAACAAAACGGCAATAGACAACAGGCATATCCATCTGGTAAAACAAGACGGTTCGCTTCGAATGAGAAAAAGAAATCAAACATTAGAACGCACGGTGTGGTCTCTCCCTCTCGATATATATATATATATAT
>NW_013550181.1:0-4685 GCF_000499425.1 Eimeria acervulina | reverse complement strand
ATATATATATATATATATGGGATAACAGAGAAAAAACGGAATGGATGTCTATGGGATAAGCATAAGACAAAATAGATGCCTGCCTTTCTTTTGCTCTTAATTTTCACCTCTTTTCCATTCATATTGCTCTTTTATCTGAGCGTCTCTCAGTCAGGCTCGTGACTAGTACCGCTGCATGCAGAACAGTTTAAGACGTGATAATATAAAACTTGAAATGAAGTGGTTTAATTCTGCAGCAATTACAACACAAACCCCTAAGGAGGCGAGCTGTCCTGTAGTCTATGGAATAGGCAGAACAAACCGCCGGTTAAGACAGCAAAGTAAAAAACGCAGCTTAGTATGGGCCGCCATACTGTTTGTACTAAGGAGATGTGTCTGTCTTCCGCCTCATTGAGACAAGCTTCAAAAAATAATAACTTAATTAATTAATTTGATTTGATGCTTTATTTTTTAGCATGAGACGAACACCTTCAGTGGATCAGTTCTTCGTGGCAGAACTGAAACGCGGTGGCGTCATTCTTGGGTTTACAGGCGGCATTTTGTTTGTTTATTTTGATGATTCTACATTTACTTTCACATTGTTGTGGAAACTGCTGTACTTACTGGACAGACGAACTCGTGCTGTTGTCATTTGACTGAGCTCAAGACGGCGAGATGGATCGGCGGTGGCTGTGGCGTGGTGTGTGCACAAAACTGCTGGATAATGGCTTAAAAACACAGCATCAAGAACTTCTTCTTATTTTATTGCACAAAAAAACTACATAAATTCCTTTATTTTCATAACATGCGGGTATTTTCAGCCGTCTTGCGTAAAGGCACCGCTCCTGTGCAGCAGTAGTAGTACCCCCGAGATGAGCACGCGGTGGCACACGGACTACGCATCTTGTGAGGCGAACTTGCGCATCAAAAGCGTTGAAATAAAATGAATTTCGAAGTAAAATGCAAAGAAATGCGGAGTTGATATGAAAAAGGCAATAGCTGCGGGTTTTAATGGGCGTGTGCGGCTGTGTTGACCGTCGAGCTCGGCTACGGTGTGGCCGAAGTTGAACACCTCGCGATCCTCTTGTTCAGAGTATATTTTATGGAGGAATTTCCTTTCATTCATAAGTTTACTTCATTTTCTTCCGTTTCTCCAAAGAAAGCGTTAAGTCACCTACGCTTTCCTTCTCTGTTCCCGCTTTCGCCAGCCAACAAGCAGAACCGCCACCCTCCCCTCGGCGCCAGCAACAGACGCCCCCCACCATCTCATTTTCAAACCCTTTGCAAAGTGCACATTCCTTTTAGATTAAAGCTGTTTATTTCCTCAATTTCTCCTGCTTAGCGCGCCGCCTCCTGCCCCCCCTCCTCTCCTCTACACACGAAGGTGGTAGTAAGTAGCACCCCTTGCTGGGGGCCCCTGTCTTAGCCCTCTCGACCCGCCTCAGGAGCCGCTGTTTCAAATTAGATTTCTTCTCACGATCTCTCCGACAGGTCTGCTGCTTCTAACTACAAGGCGCAGCTTCAGGTTTCGCGGTATTGGGCTCGCCGCTTCAGCAAGCGGTTCCTTCCCTGCAGAGTTTGCAGTTGTTGTTTATGAAGATGACCTTGGGGCTGACAGCTCTTGCCCAGTGGTCGATTATTCCTACAAAGGGCGTCCGCAGAGCCTCCGCGAGTTCCGGTTGAGCTCCCGCTCCCTCAGCAGCAGCAGCAGCACAGCAGCTGCAGGTACAGCTGCCTGCTGTTGCCTTTGGCCGCTGCGTGTTGCATGCGCTCTGAGGATGGGATGCAGCCTGATTCACTTGCTGCTATTGCTTTGACGCCAGCTAGCCATCAACAGCGAGCATCTTTTGCAGTATTTGTTGTTTTCTGGCTGAGGGGCCCCTGAGGCGTTGATTTCTCCCTCAGGCAAAGACAAACCCCAGCAAAACTGCAATAGAAACAACTGCTTTTGAAGGGGCAGTAGCATTACTCTCAGAAACCCTGCAGGTCTCCAGATATGGCGCAACCTGCCAACGGGGGGCCCCTGGGTACTGCTGCTGATGACAGGCAGGGGCCCCTCCTCCCTCTGCACGCAGCAGCTTCGCGTTTTAGCCCCCAAACTCCCGAACCCCAGGGAGCAAGGGGTCCCCCTCTTGCTGCCAACCCTTTTAGCGCAGGCTATGAAATTCTAGGGGTCTTAGGAGCCTTGCAAGAGGCCTCTGAGGCCCAGCCTGCTGCTGCTACTGCTGCTGCTGCGCCAGCGGCAACTGCAGATTTTCCTGTCGGCAGCCCCAGCTGCATCGCCCCCTGCAGCACGGGGCCCTGTGGAGGCCCCCTCTCTTCTTTTGAGCAATGGATGCGGCCAGTCTACGGGGATACAGCTCAGCCCTGTGCAGCAAGGCGGTGGGACGGGGCGTCTGACGGGGCCCCCCCGGGGCCTCCTTCCCACTTAGAGGGTTCTGTAAGTACAGCCGAGGGCCCTTGCTCTCCTTCGTGTGGTGCTTCTGCTGAGAGAAGCGGGGGCCCTTTGCCTTTGTCTGAGGCGCATTCGTGTTGGCCTTCCTCTGCTGCTGCATCTTCTTCTCACTTACCACAGCAGAACGATGAAAGCCCCGGCCCGGATCTGCCTGTGGGGGCCCCTGAAGGGAGCGTGGGGACCTCCCCTCCTCTTTGTACGGAAGGGGGCCCTGGGGCCCCCCCACTTGCTCGCCAGGCTAGCTGCGCAGACAGCCTGCAGCGTTCTTGCATAGGGCAAGAGAAGGAGCTCGTGCATGCTTCTTCTGCAGCATCTGTGTGCCCCGTTTCTATGCCTGTTGGCGTTTGTTCTGGTGCTTCGGGGGCTCCCAGTGAGGGCCCCCTGCCAGTATGCGTGGGCGGCGGGAGTGCAGCAGCAGCCGAGTTGAAGAGCCCCCAGGAGGGGCCTCGCCGCCCCTGCTTGGTGTTGCTGGATCTTGACAACACTCTTATCCCCACAGGGTGGATGCTTGCTTGTTGGCGACGCATGCAGCTATACTTTGGGCTACAACAAGCCGTTGCATGCATTCGAAAGGGGCTGGAGCAGGCTGCTCTTGTGCAGGCTTTAGAGGCCCTGTTTGATGATTTGGGGCGGCTACGAAGACGAAGGCATACGCAAATAGTAATCGTTACCAATGCAGGTCTGAGGACAGTGCAAGAATTCTACCTCCGTCTCTGCTTACCGGAGCTTAAAGAACTCTGTGAAAGAGAAAAGGTCTACATACACTCCACGGAGCACTTCGCACCAAGAGTAGGGCCCATACCCCCCATGACGGAAGAAGAGGCTTTCTGCGAATTCTATACTGCCCTCAAGGTACTTCATATCTCTACACTGATACCCACTGACTGTAAAACAAACTCTCCTGCTGCTGCTGCTCACGCTGATGCTGCTGCTGCTGCTGATGGTGGAAAGCCACTGTTGCTGCTGGGCTGTTAATGGTGTTGTCTAGTTATACTTTTTTTGTTTCTGGTTGCATGCACGTTGCAGCAGCTGTTGCTTTGTTGCTGTTTGCTGCTGCTTTTAATGTGCTTCCTGCTGTTTGTGTTTTGCTGCTGCAGTACCACGAATTCGACTTCGTTGTGCAGCGCTACCTCAACGCCCTGCTGCGGCATTCGCCCGTTCGGCTGCAGGGGGCCCCCCAGACAGACGAAGGGGGAGGAGCCCTGGAGACTGCGGAGGGCCCCTCCGAGAGCCCCCCTGAGGGGCCCCCGGAGAAGACCCCCGAGGGCCCCCAAGACGAAGAGGGGGCCCCCTCTCCCCAACGAAGGTCTGCGCCTCCTTTCTGCAAACGATTGCGGACTTCTCTACACCGCGAACAAGCACTTGCCGCTGATCACTGCAGCAGCAGCAGCGTCAGCAGTAGGAGCACGGGGTCTGACGCTGAGCGCTGCAAGTGGTGCAGCACTGAGGGCCCCTCTAGTGAGTGCGATGATCAAGGGGGACCCTCCGAGGGGCCCCCCTCTCGCTCCCCTAGGAAAGAAGAGGCTGCAGAGGCCTCTTCGAGGTCGTCCGGGCTGCCGGAGCAGCAGCACAAGCAGCAGCAGCAGCAGCAGCAGCAAGAGCAGCAGCAAAAAGGGCTGGACTCGTCTTCGTCTTGTTGTAGTAGTCCACCCGACCCGGCAGCAGCTGCGTCTTTATCTGCTGCATCAGCGGAGCAACCAGAGGCAGCATCAGCAGTAGACCCAGCAGCAAAACAACAACAACAACAATCACCCGCAGCAGCAGCAGCAGCAGCAGCAGAAGGGGGAGGGGCAGCAGCAGCTGTCTCTGGCGGAGCACGATCTCCACTAAGTTTGCGTAGCCAGTTGGAAGCAGCAGCAGCAAAAGAAGCAGAAGGAGAAGGAAGGTGTTTGTCCGTTTGTGGTGTATCTGGTGGTGTCGACGAAAGCAGCAGCAGCAGCAGCAGCAGCAGCAGCAGCCCTTTGGGTTCTCCTAGCGAAAGCCCGCGCGGGTTCGATTCCCTCCCCGCGGATTGGCGCTGCGATTTAATTAGTGCTGGTGATCAGATATGTGAGATCCACGCTGCATGCAGAGTAGCAAGGCATTTCTCTAACCACGTCAAATTTGCCAAACTCCTCTTCTTAAGAGACCCTCTCGACCCCAAGTTCGTCGAACAAACGCCAAGGAGATTTATCGCTGTAAGCATATATATATATATATATATATATATATATATATATATATATATACATATACATATATATATATATAT
>NW_013550182.1:0-1237 GCF_000499425.1 Eimeria acervulina | reverse complement strand
TAAAAGGGGGCCCCCCTTTGGGGCCCCCTTTTCTTTTGCTGTTTACACGAAACCTTTCTTGTCTCGAATTTGACTTTAGGGTTTTATCTTATTTTATTTTATTTTATTTTATTTGGAGATAAACAAAGAGAGCGTGTTGTTGTTATTTGTATCTTGAGGTGTATAGGCAGCTGATGAGGGTAGAAGAATTCTTTTTGTTTGTTTTTTTAGGGTTTGTCTCTCTATATGTTATATTTAATACTAATGAAGACAGACAGCAATATATATTATATAAACAATAAAAGAAAACAACAAAACAAATTACTTAAAATAATATTTTATAATAATCAATTCAAGGGGGTATAACCACAAAAAACATCTTAAAATATATAAATGAAAATACGTCTAATAAAATATTTAATTTTATAATAATGTATAATAATAATGTATTAAAAATAATTATAATAATAACAACAATAATATTTTTAATAGTAATACTAATAATAGTAACGCTGTTAGTAATAATAATAATCTTAATACTCTACAGTTATAATAAAAATATTAAATAATAATAATAAATATTTAATTATAATATTTATAATATTTAACAATAATAATTATAATATAAGCCAATGCGTTTAATGAGAATATTTTATCAAAATGTATATAAGAGGGAGTGTGCTTAATAAAAATATTTATAATAATATATAAAAGACAGTGTGATTAATAAGAAGATATAGAAGAAAATAATAATATAATATTATTATATTTTTATTAGTTGTTTTATATGTTATCGTTTATAATAATCCATAAAGGGTAATGGGCTTCATAAGAAGATATAGAAGAAAATAATAATATAATATTATTATATTATTAATACTTTTTATATATATTATTATTATGCATATATATATATAATTATAATATATATATATATATATAATTATAATATATATATATATATATATTGAGTAAGGAGGGAGAGGAGACAACAAGAAGAAGCATTTGTTTATTGTTTTTGTTTATCATTCATCTGTCTCTTTTAAAACAAAGACAGGAATAGGCAGAGATGCAGCAGCAGCTGCTTCATGAGGGTCCCCAGCCAAAGGGGTCTCCTGTTGTTGTTGCTGCTGCTGCTGTTGCTGCTGCTGCTGCTGCTGCTGCAGCTCCTGCTGCAGCAGATCCTGCGCTGGCGGGTGGTTTCTCGCTGCTGCAGCAGCTGCAGCAGGAGCCGGCCCCGCAGCAGCAGCAGCAGCAG
>NW_013550183.1:4738-6074 GCF_000499425.1 Eimeria acervulina | reverse complement strand
TTTGTTTATTTTATTTATTTGTTTTGTTTGTTTTATTTTATTTATTTGTTTTGTTTGTTTTATTTTATTTATTTGTTTTGTTTGTTTATTTTATTTATTTGTTTTGTCTAGTTTATTTGTTTTGTTTTTGTTTATTTTGTTTTTTGTTTGTTTTGTTTGTTTTGTTTGTTTGTTTGTTTGTTTGTTTCCCTGTTTGTAGACACAAACTATATTGCATTATTTTACTTATTTTACCTACTTTATTTTATTTATTTAATTTAATTTAATTTAATATATTTGTTTAATTTATTTTATTTTCAGAGCGCATTATGACAAAGCAAAAGACAGCTGGGATGGTAGTCAAGGGGCTCGCCGAGAGCTTATTGCTTCGCTTTTCCCCAGCAGCAGCAGCAGCAGCAGCAGCACCAGCAGCACCAGCACTAAACAATCTTCTAAGCATAAGACGCAGTAAATCATGCTGCAGCGCCTGCTGCTGCTGCTGCTGCTGCTGCTGCTGCACATGAAGCAGCTGTTGCTGCAGCAACAGCTGCTGCTGCAGCAACAGAAGTAGAAGCATGTGCAGCAATAACAGCTGCAGCAACAGTAGCTAAAGCAGCAACAACAGCTGCAGGAACACTAGATGCAGCAGTAGCAGCAGGTGCTGCTGCTGCTGCTGCAACAGTTGCTGCAGCAAAATATGCTGCAGCAGCAATAGCTGCAGCAACAACATTAGCCGTAATAGCAGCAACAACAGCAGCGCTCTCCTACTGCAGCATCAGCAGCAGCAGGTGCTCTACGAGCAAACGCAGGATGAGAGTCGTTTGTGTTGTGCTGCAGTTGTTTGCAGCAGCAAATAACAGCAGCAGCTAATAGCAGCAGCAGCAGCAGCAGCAGATACGATGAACAGTGTTTGTCTCCTTTTGTCTCCCCCCTTTGCCTTCCCGTCGAGAGAAGAAGAGGTGTTTTTGTTTGTTTGTTTTTGTTCGCTCTTCTTCTTTAATTTGTTTTGTTTTGCTGTTTTAGTTTTTATTGTTTTGTCCTTTTGCTCTTTTGTTATTATTACTATTATTAGTAGTAGTATTATTATTTATTATTATTATTTATTGTTATTAATTATTATTGTTATTATTATTATTTATTATTAATATTATTATTATTTATTAGCATTATTATTTATTATTTTTAGTAATAATAGTAGTAATATCATCACTATTAGTACTCTTAACATTACTATTATTATTACTATTATTATTATTATTATTATTAATATTAGGGAGAGAGTTGCTGCTAATCCACTGCTGCAGCATCGGGCTGCAGCTGCTGCTGCTGCAGCTTCGGGCTGCAGGACATCACCGAC
>NW_013550183.1:3195-4638 GCF_000499425.1 Eimeria acervulina | reverse complement strand
CTGCTGCAGCTTCGGGCTGCAGCTGTAGTGGCTGCTGTTGCCGCTCCTGCTGCAGCTGCACAAATCCGTTGCTGGTGCTGCAGCAGCAGCAGCTGCTGCTGCTGGTGCTGCGGGGGCAGAAGAGAGCTGCAGGCCCTGGCAGAGACCGAAGCGGCTCCCGCTGCAACAGCAACGAGGCTGCACTGTGCAAAGCTGCAGCAGCAGCAGCAGCAGCAAACTGCTTCAGCCCACTGCTACTAAGCGGTGCTGCAGCTGTGGTGAAGCAGCAGCAGAGAAGGATGTGATGCATGCAAGCGAGAAGCTCTCTGCTGCTGTCAGTTGGGGGCCCTTATCCAGCAGCAAAATTCCGGGCAGCACCTCTGCTAGCTCCCTATGCGAACGCTGCTGCTGCTCCCGTTGCTGCTGCTGCTGCTGCTGCTGCTGCTGAAGGTGTACGTACACCTCACGTACCCCCACGTGGTGCAGCGCGACTTCGCCCGTCGCCTCCTCAGCCACCAGCAACTTCCGAGACAGCACCTGCGCATACACCCCAACTCCCACCCCACAGCTGCATGCATGCATGCATACATACATGCGTATATGATGCACGCATGCAGCCCCAAGAAGGGAACCGCATGAATGCACGCTTTCATGCATGCAGCAGCCCCGAACAAAAATAGCTGCTGACACACCCCAACTCCCACCCCACAGCTGCATGCATGCATGCATGCATGCATGCATGCAGTCGCAAGAAGAGAATTGTTGCTCACGGGTTTAACTTCGAGTAGGGTGTAGTCGAGCGAGGGGGGCCCCAGAGGTAGGGGCCCCTCAGGCTGTGCCAACGTTGCAGCAGCAGCAAACGCGCGCGTCTCTGCAGAAATTGCAGCAGCAGCTGCTGCTGTTTTTGCAGCAGCAGCAGCAACAGCAGAATCTGCATCAGCGCCAGTGAGGCAGCACAAAAAGAAACATATTTCTTTTAGTGTTTCCCTCTGCTGCAGAGACAGCCGCTGCTGCACCCGAGACAGCAGCAGCACTGCAGTATCGAGCTGCCTCAGCAGCAGCTGCTGCTGCCTCAGCGTCTTCTCCACCCCTTCTTCGCTGCAAATAAAAACAAACAGCAATAAAAAACAAAAGCATCTTGAGTGCTGCAGCAGCAGCAGCGCCAAAAATTGCAGAAGTACCAACAACTGCAGCAGCGCTAGCAGCAGCAGCAGCAGCAGCACAAGCAGCAGCAGCAGCAACAGCAACCCACCGCATCATCTGGAAGAGACAGAGTGCTGCTGCATAGGCCCAGTTACAGATGCTGCTACACGGGAGAGACGGCAGCGCAGCAGTTAGCTGACGAGACAGCAGCAGACACCCCTGCAGCACAAACACCCACAAGAATATGCACACCCATCAGCAGCAGCAGCAGCAGCAGCAGTAGCAGCAACAGTAGCAGCAACAGCAGCAGCAGCAGCAGCT
>NW_013550183.1:0-3095 GCF_000499425.1 Eimeria acervulina | reverse complement strand
CAGCAGCAGCAGCAGCAGCAGCAGCAGCCCACAACAAGTGCGACGTCGTCAGGCGCGAGCAGCGCCAGCGTGAGAGCAACCAATGGTAGTTGTGTTGGGGTGTACATACACCCCAACTGCTCCTCAGCAGCAGCAAGAGACGCTTGCAGCAACTGAGGGCACCGAACCCTGCGACAAGAAGCAGCACACGCAACCACATCCAGCAGCTGCTGCAGCAGATGCTTCTGCTACTGCTGCTACTGCTGCTGCTACAACTACTGCTACTGCTGTTGCTGCTGCTGCTGCCTTGAGCGGGCACAACAGCACCGGCAACAAGTATCTCTTTGAAGACTTCGGCAGCAGCTGCTGTACCTCCTGGAGCTGATGTGCTGCTGCTGCTGCTGCTGCTTATGCTGATGCTGCTGCTGCACCGACCTGTACTTGTGTTGGAGATGCAGCAGCTTGCCGAGGCCCTCCCAACTCTTGCCGACTTCTGGCACTCTCCGCAGCAGCTCTTCCCTGCAGCACAAGCAGCAGAAGCAGCAACAGCAGCAGCAGCAGCAGCAGCAAGGCGGCATGAGTAAAGGATGATAGATATTGTTGCTGGTCCTGCACCGGTTGGTTGTGTGTTGCAACCAACAAAATATATATATATATATATACATAAATATATATATATATATGTTAATATCTAGAAGGTAAACAAGATTAAAAAAGCAGCAGAGAGGATGCTTCGCTGCAACACACCGCAGCACATCCAGGTGTATAGACAGCTCAAACCGAGCAGCAGCAGCAGCAGCCAGCAGCAAATCCCTTATATTCAGCGCCTGCATGCAGCACCTCACAATACACCGCATGCAATAAACAGACAGCCACGCCACACAACGCAAGGGTTAAGGGTTTAGGGTTTCTGAGGGGTTAGGGTTTAGGGTTTAGGGTGTACTTCGAGTCCCTTGTTTAGGGTTTAGGGGTGGTTTATTTAGGGTTTACGGTTTAGGGTTTAGGGTGTATGTGGAGTCACCAGTTGTTATTTAGAGTTTAGGGTTTAGGGCTTAGGGGTTACTTAGGGTTTAGGGTTTAGGGGTTAATTAGGGTTTAGGGTTTAGGGTTTAGGGTGTACGTGGAGTCCCTTCTTGAGGGTTTTGTCGTAGAGTTGTAGAAGGTCCTCATGGCGATACTTCAGACGGCTGAGGGCTTCTACACAGCTGCAGCACCAAGGAAGAGACACAGATTGCTGCTGCTGCTGCTGCTGCTACTGCTGCCGCTGCTGCTGCTACAGCTGGTGCTGCTGCTGATGCTGCTGTTGTTACTGGTGCCACTGCTGCTACTGCTGCTGCTACTGCTACTGGTACTGCTCCTGCTGCTGCTACTGCTGCTCTTGTTGCTATTGCTGCTGCTGTAGCTGCAGCTCTTGCTACTATTACTACTACTACTACTACTACTGCTGCTGCTGCTGCTGCTGCTGCTGCTGCTGCTGTTACCTGAGGAGGGTGGTGGGCCCCGCGCTGGATTCAGCGCAGAGGAGCGCTGCTTGGGTTGCAGCGCCATCGATTAGCAGCAGCCAATTGTGGCTGTCTCCTTTTAAATTGTGCTGTTCTTCTTTGTCTTCTGCTGCTGCTGCTGCTCCTGCTGCTGCTGCTCCTCCTCCTTCTGCTGCTCCTGCTGCTGCTGCTGCTGCTGCGCTGCCCGCATGCACAGAAGCCAGGTTGCAGAGAAGAGCAGGCAAATGGTGAAGCTCTAACAAATGCAGCAACTCCAATGTGCGCTGCTGCAGCGGCTGCAGCACCTGCATGCAAACAGCAGCAAAAACGAAACAGCAGCAGCAGCATCAGCAGCAGCAGGAGAGCGAAACAGAAAAACTCAAAACAAACAAAATAAACAAAATAAACAAAACAATTAAAATAAACAAAATGAGACAAAGCAAACAAAATATATACGACAAACAAAAAAACAAACAAACAGACAAGGAGGAGACGGAGACAGAAAGCATGCATAAAGATAAAAATAGCTAAAGATAAAAAAATAAACAAAGACAAGAAAATAATAAAGAAAAGGAGACAGATAAACACAAGAAAACAGAAAAAGATATAAATGAGTTAATCAAATATATCAAGATAACAGACAGACAGAGAGAGAAGACAAAAAAACAGAGACAGACAAAGACAGAAAAACAAACAAAGACAAGAATACCCCTAAAGACAGAAACAAACAAAACAAACAAAACAAACAAAACAAACAAAACAAACAAAACAAACAAAATGAAACAAACAAAATGAAGTAAACAAAACAAACAAAACAAACAAAACAAGCAAAATAAAACAGACAAAACAAACAAAACAAACAAAACAAACAAAATAAAACAAATAGACAAAGTAAGCAAACTAAGCAAATAAAACAAACAAAACAAAACAAAATAAACAAACAAAACAAACAAATAGACAACGTAAGCAAACAAAGCAAACTGAACAAAATAAACAGAACACACAAAACAGACAGACTAAATAAAAGAAATTAAATAAAACAAACAAAATAAAAATAAGCAAAACAAAAAATAAAATAAATAACAAAATAACCAAATAAATAAACAAATAAACAAAATAAATAAACAAATAAATAAAATAAATAAACAAATAAATAAAATAAATAAAATAGGTAAACAAATAAACAAACAAATAAATAAATAAATAAATAAAATAAATTTAAAAAAATAAATAAGTAAATAAATAAGTAAATAGCAAAATAAATAAATAAAAGAACCAACAAATAAATAAATGAATAAACAAACAAAATAAATAAAAAACAAATAAATAAATAAATAAATAAACAAATGACAAAAAAGCCAAATGAACTAACAAAATATATAAATGAATAAATAGACAAATAAATAAATAAATAAATAAATAAATAACAAAAACAGATGAACTAACGAGTGGATATATATATATATATAACTAAATAGAAAAGCAAATAAATAAATAAACAGATAAACAAACAAACAAATAAATTAAATAAATAAACAAATAAATAAACAAATAAACAAACAAATAATAAAAAAGAGATGAACTAACGAGAGGATATATATATAAATAACTAAATAAACAAACAAATAAACAAAT
>NW_013550184.1:2316-6174 GCF_000499425.1 Eimeria acervulina | reverse complement strand
TATATTATATATAATATATATAATATACAATATGTATATATATTATATATATAATTAAATGTACATATGTATATATATATATATATATTCATATATGTATGTATATTTGTATTTATGTACAGATATAGATATATATATATATAGATGTATTAAACTGTTATTACGTATATGCATGCATACATACGTCCATATACCTGTGCATATATATATATGTATATTTATATATTTATTTATTAATATATTTAATTTTTTATATGTTTATACTGTATGTCTTATAAACATGCGAATACTGATTTCTGTCTTTTCTGTTGATTGTCTTTGTACATATTTTTTTTTGTTTTGTTTTTGATATAGAAGCAGCAGAATCCGTAGAAGAAAAATAAATTATTATTAATAAATATCTGAGTATATTTTTATTCAATGGGTGTCTGTTTCTCTAATAATAATAATTAGCCCTAACAGTGTAGAGGGTTAATAGACGTGCTGCAATTAAATTGTTATTGTTATTACTATTATTGTTATTATTAGTATTGTTATTATTATTATTATTGTTGTCATTATTATTATTATTATTATTACTATTATTTCTTTTGTTTTGTCTGCAGTTCTTGAAGACAAAAGAGGACTGTCATGCATACTTTAAGGTGAGTTGTTTTTGTATTATTCTTTTTAAAGAATAACAATAATTATATATTTGTATTTATCTTTACTTTAAAGAAGAGCTATATATTTGAATTGTTTAGAGATACAGAGGTTAAGATAAATGTGCACTTATTATTATTGTCTTTAAAGAATAATAATGTTTCTGTTTCTTTTTCGATTAAAAAATAATAATAATATTTTTGTATTTCTTATTTTCTTTAAAGAATAATAATAATAATGATAATATATTTGTATCTCTTATTTTCTTTAAAGCATAATAAGAATAATGATAACAATAATAATAATAATGATAGTAATAATAATGTATTTGTATTTGTTTGTTTTCTACTTCTTTTTTCTTTTCTCTCAGGATCTGCCGCTTGTTACACCCCAGGGACCTGTGCGATGCAGCAGCATTAAAGGCGGTTATATTTCTTAATTAATTGTTTGAATGAATAATATTAGGTTAGTGTTTTATTGAATATTGCTGCTGCTGAAGTTTAATTCTCTTATAGAAGAAAGCCCTTTTCTTTCAGGGTAAAATGCATTTTCTTGAGGGTGCGAAATGAAAGAAAATGCGTCGGGTTAGCAGAAAGAAATAAACAAAAAATTATTTATTTTCTTTTTGTAAAAAATGCAATCAAAAAATTTATGTTTGAAGCGGATTGAACAACAAATTAACAAATAACGATAATAATTACTAATTATTGTAATCAATAACACCACGAAATAATTAAACTTTCGTTTATTATTATAATGTAGTATTCTTTATTTCTTTACTAAAATCCTAAAAAATCCTATTCGTTTATTTGCTTTTGAAGCTCTCACGTGGTTGCGGCTTTCATCAGCATAGAAACTAACAGTACATTAAACTCTTTAAAATAATTTAATTTAATTTAGTTTAATTTAACTTAATTTATTTTGATTTTTATAGTATTTCGCACTGCTTTCTGCGAAGAAAGACGCAATTTGAACGGTGTATGTACACCTGAAGAAGAAGTTCAAAGTACTGAAAATATTTTTTCATTCATTTCTATTGCAATTAATTATACTTTTCGGCTTCTGAATAGGAGTAATTCATTTATTTTCTGTTAATTTGAGAATAAATCAAGAGTCTATCATTAAAATATCTTATTTCTTTACTTTTTCTCTCTTCAACTGCTGCATTTCAAAACCCGTGCAAGAGTTCGTCTTTGAAGTTTTCGGGGGATTCTTCAATATTGAGAAGCTCTGCGAAGCTTAAATTAAAAAAATTTAAATTATCTCTTCTTTTACGAGTAAGAGAAGTACAATAACGTTGTTTGATTGTTATTTCCTTCATGTTTCCATCGTTTTGTATTTCTATACAGTGCTTCATCGAAGCAGAGAGCTAGACAGCTATCTGGAGCTTATTAGGCCTTGTATTTCTTCGCAATATACTGTGAAGGAAGAAGACCCCTTTGAATGGTAAAGAAAAGAATTAATTGAATGCATGCATACAAATCTTTTTCTCCTACCTTGTTGCATACTATATTATATTCAAAAACTCAGGTGTATGGACATCTTCGAGAAGGCAGCAGAGAAATTAAAAGAAGAAAATAACTCACGAGAAAGTACAAACATAAAGGGAGAACTCCGCAGTAAAAAGAAGAGATCTGTAATCAACAGCTCGAGCAAACAAGCAGACAGCGCATGCATAAAAGATAAAGAACAAGAAGAGAATAAAGCTGTATCGGGAGAAGGAGCTTCATTCTTAAAAAAGAGCTTTGAGATAATTGATGAGAGTAATTATAAAGAAAGAGCTGAAAAACTTCTGACTACACTGCGTCAACGACTACGGATTGTTTATAAATATGTGAAAGAAAAAGCTAATAAAGACAGAAATATAAAAGGCGGTATCTATATACGAGGGGGGCAGGTGTTTGTGTTGAGCTGTAAAATATCTTCAGAGCCACTGTTAAAAGAAGCTTCTATCAGTATTAGAAAAGACTGTGGAGATGGTCAAAAGATATTGCTGTATATCCTTACAGCACTGACAAATGATGTTTCTTTCAGCTTTCTTAAACCGAGTAGACGGATAAAGGAGCTCTTTGCTGCTCTACAGTAAATGCTTTAACATTGTGCTGTCTTCTACTCTCTCTCTTCTATGCAAATCTATTACTTATAAAACCCCGCCTATTGAGTCTTCAAAACAATTCTTCTGAAATAAAAAAAAATAGCAAGAAAAAAAGATAGGAGGAGGCAGAGAGACAATAAAACAAACAAACATCAGAAATTCAGCATCTCAGACAGCCGTCCATTGCGTCCTTTCTAGCTATCTACACAGCTAGCTAGCTATCTAGCTAGCTAGCCAGCTAGCTATCTAGCTAGCTAGCCAGCTAGCTATCTAGCTAGCTAGCTAGATAGATAGGTAGATAGATAGATAGAAAGCTAGCATGGCGTATGTATGCGTTTTCATGTTGTGAGCTAGCTATCAGCTAGCTAGATAAACAGTTAGCTAGCTAGATAGACAGCTGGCTAGATAGCTAGCTAGCTAGCTAGCTAGCTAGGCAGAAGAAGCAGAAACGGATGAAGATAAGTAAAAGCTCTTTAAGTTTTGCTTGTGTCTCTGCATGCAACATTAAAGCTGTCTATCTAACTAACGAGTAGAAGAAAAATAATATTATATTTGCTGATGACAGCGAAGAAGGAAGAAAGATTTACTTTGATTAATTATATTATTTAAAAAACAACATACTTTCATAAATACAAGAAGACGCCCTGTAAACTAGATAAACGCATTCTTCAATTCCTAGCTAGCTAGCTAGCTAGATAGATAGATAGATAGATAGCTACCTACAGCTAGCTAAAGCTAGCTAGCTAGCTAGCTACACCTAGCTAAAGCTAGCTAGCTAGCTAGCTACAGCTAGCTGAAGCTAGATAAAGCTAGCTAGCTATGTTGTTTGCTTGTTTGCTAGCTAGCGAGCAGAACACGAGGTTATATTGAGTTGTTTATTGTATATATTGCATTAAGGGTTGCGGCTGAAAGAATTTGTCGTTGAGAGAAGAGAAAGTTTATTTTCAGGTTTTGTTTGTGTAGGGTTTGCTTCCAGTCTTTATTTATTTATTTATTTGCTTATTTATATATATATATATATTTATTTATTTATTTATTTATGAGTTGTTGTTATTTGCTTAAGAAGGAGCTGACTGCATTATATATATATATATATATATTACATATAAAATAATAATATT
>NW_013550184.1:1779-2216 GCF_000499425.1 Eimeria acervulina | reverse complement strand
TGACTGCATTATATATATATATATATATATTACATATAAAATAATAATATTTATTTAAAAAGAGTAAATATTATTATTTTAAAATAAAGATATGCTGTCTACATTTATTAATATTGCATATATTAATTTATTATGAGCACTAAGACAACCACACATCTGCTTAATTATTATCTGTTTGATAGACAAACAATAAATTAAATATATTTATTTATATATTTAACAAACATATATATATATATATATTATTATTAAAACTAATAAATATATTTATTATATTAGATTAAAATATATTTATAATTTGTTTATTAAAATTTTTTATATTTATTTCTTCGCTTTGTTCACAGTCCAGCCCCAGGGTTGCATGCATGCATAAAAATTTGTGTTTGAGAGATAATTTTGAGGTGAAGAGTTTCTGAAAAGAGTTTAAAATAATAAAT
>NW_013550184.1:0-1679 GCF_000499425.1 Eimeria acervulina | reverse complement strand
TTGTGTTTGAGAGATAATTTTGAGGTGAAGAGTTTCTGAAAAGAGTTTAAAATAATAAATAAAATAATAAAATAATAAAAATAAATAAATAAATAAATAAAATAAATTCATTTTCGTCTCTTTGTTGTTTGTTTTGCTGTTCTGTGTTCATCTGTGCGTTCGGAGGTGTATAAGAAGACAGCATAAGAAACATTTAAATATATATTTTTAAATATTATATATATTTAATATAATATTATATATTTTTAAATGTTTTTCTTTGTTTATTTACTCTCTAATGGATAATAACAATGCCCTTCCCAGCTGCAAAGCTGTTTAGCGTTGCTTTAAGACAGCTATCTAAGCCTATGGCTTTATATCTACAGAAATCCGCAGCAGAAAATAAATATTTTAAATATGCATGCGTTTCAATTGCTACTTCTTATCATAACTTAGAACAAAAAATTATTAATAAATTCTACGATAGAGATGAAAACCTTCACTACGTGCCGAAGCTCAACCAAGAGAAAGCTGTGAAACTCGGCAGCACTATCATAGGAGAAGCTTTTATCTTCAGTGTTGCAGGTAAATAAATAAATAAATAAATAAATAAATAAATATATTTGTTTGTTTGTTTGTTTGTTTGTTTGTTTGTTTCATTTGATGGCTGTTCAGGGCTCAATCTCTAATACAGTAAATTGTGCAGATATTTATTTGTAGCTGTCTTAGTATGCAAGTATAAATATCTATTATTTATTTACATATTTACTTATATTTTTTTATTTATCAAGATATATATATCTATATATGTGTGTAAGTATAAAGATGTATATATATGTATATATAAATTTCTACTTGTATTTATATATATATATATATGTCATATATATAATATACTTATATATATATATATATATATATATTTATAAATAAAGATATATATATATCTTTGTATATACAGGCTGGTGATGGTTTCTTTGTTTCAGCTGAATCTGTCTCTACTTTTTGCGTTTGTTTGTTTCTTGGGTTTGTATGCAAATAATTTTATTTAATTTTATTATGATATAATATTTAAATTATTTTATGTATATTATTGCTGTTATTTATTTATTTATTTATTTATTTATTTATTTATTTATTTATTTATTTTTGTTATTTCCTTCTCAGCCCATCCTCTTCGACTATATCATTCTTTGCGTTCTATTTATTTGTTTATTTATTTATTTATCTATTTAATTTAATTTAATTTAATTTAATTTAATTAATTGTTTATTTGCTTTGTTTATTTATTTCAGCTGTTGCCCTGGCTATGGAGTATCGCCGCAGTGCGTTGAAAGAAGCAGCAAAAGAAAAACAACTTCAAAGTCGTCTGCTAACATTAGAAGTAAATAAATATATAAATAAATATATATATATATAAATATATAAATATATATATATAATATATTACTATTTATATATGTATACTAGGCATGCAGTTTCTATATATATTTGTATTATTATATTTGTGTGTTTTTATGCACTTGTTTATGTGTTTATGTATATAATGCTCTCTACATATATATATATATATACATATATATATATTTCTATTTGCATGCACATATCTATATCTACTTCTATATATCTATATCTGTATACCCATATCTATGTCTCTGTATATCTGCATCTATATCTATGTCTACATATCTATATATATA
>NW_013550185.1:3189-6142 GCF_000499425.1 Eimeria acervulina | reverse complement strand
TGCATATATATGCACATAAAACATAGTTATATATGCATGTATATATATATATATATATATCGATATAGGTATGGATAGAGACAGAGATATAAATCTATAGGTGTAGATAGATATATAAATATATATTATATATATATAAATAGACATATACAGAAGTAGATAAAGATATCAAGTAAAACATACAGATATAGAAATATAACATATACAAATTGATTATACTGCATGGGGTGTATATGCAGCAAAACAACACAAAAAACTTGAGTATATAAATCCGCAGACCTCTGCTGAGTCCTCCTGCATGCGGCGTTTGCTGCATTGGTGCTGCCCCCCCGTGCTGCTGCTGCTGTTGCTGCTGCTGCTGCTGCAGCTGCTGCTGCAGGTGAGACAGATACTCTCCTGTTAAATAAATAGGGAGGGACGGATACAAACCGCTGACCCAACTCATTGGGTGCCCCCTTCGAGGCTCAGGGCGTACACAAGACATCCTGCGAAATAAATAATAAATAAATAATAAATTAAATAAATAAATAAACAAAATAAATAAATAAATAAATAAATAAATATATTATTGTTGGGAGGGAAGGGAGAAGTAAAGAAAAAGAGCATCAAAACAAGTCAATAATAGACAAAAATAAGTTTAATAAAGTGAATCAATAAAGCAAATTAAACAAAAAACCCTTAAAAACCCTAAACCCTAAACCCTAAACCCTAAACCCTAAACCGTTGCTGACCCATCTTCAAGAACGAATTCGTGGTTTGAATCGAGGTGAATAAGATAATCTGCTTTCCCATCAATGACGCAGCCAAGACGTCCTTCTTTTAATACCGGCAGCCCCTGATTAAATTGCTGCAGCTGCTGCAGCAGCGGAGGGCAAAGAGATAAGAAAGGGGGCCCCAGAGCGCGAGCGTAAATACCCTGTAAACGAGAAGGAAATGCATTTGCTGCACCCAAACCCCCACTCCCTCCCTGCTGCTGCTGCTGCTGCTGCTGCTGCTGCTGCTGCTGTTGCTGCTGCTGTGGGGTTTGTTGTTCTGCTAAGCCCCTTTGAAGTATTTCTACAGGTATCGCAATGTCTACACACTGAACCACCTCCAAGACGATCCCAAGCGATCCCCGCTCCCCATGCAACACCGCGTCGCCAAGGTAGAAGCAACGGTCAACTGTACATACACAAACCCTAAACCCTAAACCCTAAACCCTAAACCCTAATTTGTAAACCTTAAGCCTTAAACAGTAAAACCTGAGCAATAAAAGACTGAATACCCCCTAAACCCTCTTGCCTCATTCGGATTTCAAAAGGCAGTGAGGCAAATGGAGAAGATAGAAAAAAATAAATAAAAAAAACAAAAGAAATAAATAAATAAAAAGGATGCAATCTTTATTGATGGTGTTAACAACAACCCCACCTAAATTTAAACTGCTGCAGCGCGCATTTGCGACGGTGCCGTCTTCCCACGCCACCTGCACTTCGTCTGAACCCGGATCCATATTTTCTGCAGCAGCAAATGCAGCAGCAGCAAGTGCAGCAGCAGCAAATGCAACAGCAGCAAATGCACCAGCAGAAAATGCAGCAGCAGCAAAAACAAAAGCAGCATCAGCGAAAACAGCAAAGCAGCAGAAAAAGCAGCAGCAGCAGTAGCAGTAGTAGTAGTAGTAGCAGCAGCAGCAACAGCAACTGCAGCCAAACACGAAAACCCCCGAACAAAACAAACAAACAAACAAACAAATAAATAAACAAACAAACAAACAAACAAATACTTTCATACCAGGGTCTTGATCTTCTGTGAAATCTTGAATGCCTCTTGGCGTTCTAATAACGAGACCCCTTAGAGGTGAAGAAGATGTTGAGGGGGCCCCTGGTCTATGGGGGCCCCCATGGGGGCCCCTGCGCTCTACTACATCATCTAAATCAAAAGTATAAGGAATTTTATCGGAGTCTATAGGCAGAGCAGCCAGAAGACGAAACGATTGAAGAGGGAGGCTTCGCATCTTGCATGCATGCATGCATACAGCAGCAGCAGCAATAGCAGAAGCAGCAGCAGCAGCAGCAGAAGGAATGCGCTGCTGCTGGTAATGAAGAGTGCTTCAGCAGCAGACGAAGAAAGAGAAGGAGTTGGTGATAGGAATAACAATAAGAAGATAAAGAGAGGCAGAGGCGGAGATAAGATAATGATTTAAAAGGTATAATACACCTAAAAAGACTTTGAATAAACTGCAAATTAATTCAAATAGAAGAAGAGTATTTTCTTTAAAAAGAAGTTTCTGCATACCATTGCGAGAAGGAAAGAAGAAGAAGCTCTTTGCTGCTGCAGCTCCTGTGTCTGTTTTATTGAATTAAATGAGTTAAATATAAATTAATTAATTTATTTATTCAATTTTCTCTGCAAATTATTTACCAATTCATACAGAAGATGCAGCTCCCTCTGGGGGGCCCCTCACCTCGCAGCCCTGCAGCTGCACACCGTGTAACGGCCCGCATGCAGTTTATTGTATGAATTTTTCTCTTTTTTTAAATTTTTTCTTTTTATTTTAATTCTTTTAAATATATTTGTGCATATTTTCACGATATTCATGCACACATACACCCCAATTGAACGGAAAGGCTTCGATGGCTTCGGCGGTTTCTGCAATACTGTTGAATGACGGCAGGGAGGACAAACATTTGTGTCTATTTTATGTCTACTTTTTCTTTTTTTGATTTAATTTTATTATTTAATATTATATTTCAATTATTTATTGCTGTTTTCCCTCCATTTTACATCAATAATAGCGCATTTCTCTTTATTTTTTGTATGGAGCGCTCACAGGCGCCTGAGGATACCGCCGCAGGCGCCGGTGACAGACAAATTAAAAATTTGTGTATATATTTTTCTTTTTTGTTTAAAAATTTAATTATTTAATTATTTAATTAGTTAATTGTTTGTTTGTTTATTTCATATCTATTTATTTATT
>NW_013550185.1:2271-3089 GCF_000499425.1 Eimeria acervulina | reverse complement strand
TTTAATTAGTTAATTGTTTGTTTGTTTATTTCATATCTATTTATTTATTTATTTGTTATTTATTTATTTTAGTTTTTGTAATATATATGCATAAATAAATAGCAATTCAATCAAACTAGATACAAAAATAAGGGTTATATTAAACAGCAAGCATAAAAATAATGAATTATTTACACAAATATAAAAACGAGGATCTACTTAAACAACAAATATAAATAAAATAATGAATTGATTGAACAACAAATATAAAAATAATTATTTAATTGAAAAACAAATATGAAAATAAGTATTTAATAAAACAACAAATATATAAAAGTAATTATTTAATTGAACAATAAACATATATAAAAATAATTGTTTAATTAAACAACAAGTATATTAAAAAATAATTATTCAATGAAAAGACAAACATATAAAATAATCATCGGCACTTCAACACAATTCACAAACCAAATTAAACCCAAGTGTAGATATATATTAAAATTTAAATTTAAATCATTTTATTATTTGTTTATTTACTTATTCACCAATTTGGTTGTTTGTTTTGTTTGTTTGTTTAATTGCTTGTTTATTACTCATCTGTTTATTGTTTACAATCTATTTATCTATATGTATTTATCTATTTTCGTTTGTTTATTTATTACATTTCTGTTTTATCTTTGTCATTGCTCCGACTTAACTGGGAGATGCAGCAAGAAAAAGAAATATCTAAAAAACAATAAAATGCATGCAAATATTTAAATTAGAACAAACACTGAAATGCATAAAGAGGTCTGAATAAATAAAGAAAGGTGAATATATATATATATATATATATA
>NW_013550185.1:1138-2171 GCF_000499425.1 Eimeria acervulina | reverse complement strand
TATGTATATTGTATATACTACATATTATATATAGTATAGACATTGTATTATATATATATAAACAATTACATAAAGACAAACAATTGAAAATACAAGCAATAAAAAAACAGAGACAAAAGGAAGACGAATAAGAAACCCTAATGTTTAAATAATTAAACAAAACAAAGAAAATGAATATTTATATCGTAAAGGGCTAAGCAAAGAAACTGCAGCAGACATTGCATGCAAATACTTTAAATATAGACAACAAAATGACTTACACCCTAATAAACAAATTAAATAAATACTAGCAGTTGGATAGACATAAATATTCAAATAAATATAAATATGAAAAGTAAAAACGGAGAGAAAGTAAGAGAAAATAACTAAATAAAACGACGAAGGCAAGCAGTACAAATCAATACAAACAATAAATATCTTATAAACAATTAACTTAATATATAATAAAAACAATTAAATAAATGAAAACAATTAAATAAATTAAACAAGTTAAATAGACAAATGAGAGAGTTGCTGCTGTCTCCATATTTCTGCTGCAGTTTCTTCGCTCAGACGCAAATAAGCCTGAAGATATAAATATTCATTTTCTTTGTTTTGTTTAAATGTTTAAACAATTAAAGTTTATTCTTTCTTTTCCTTTAATCCCCGTTTAATAATATTATATTATTTTTATGTCGTATTATATTTTAATATAAGAGTTCATATCATTGTATTTGTCTTATTATTATTTATTATTATTATTATTATTTGTCTTTCTTTAAGTTTTTTATCTGCATTTTTACTTTTACCTCTTCGTTTCTTTTCTTGTCTTGTGTGTTTGATGAATTCATTTATTTTTACTCTTTATCTATTTGTTTATGTTTTTATTTATATCTGTTTATATTTGTTTATTTATTTATATTTTTATTTATTGTTTTGTTTGCTTCTCTGACCTCGCTCCAGTTGTTGAGAGTCGCAGAAAATTCCTGTTCGTCTGCTGGATTAAATTGCTGCAAAGTAAATAAATAAATAAATAAATAAATAAATAAATAAA
>NW_013550185.1:0-1038 GCF_000499425.1 Eimeria acervulina | reverse complement strand
AATAAATTTAAATTAAATTAAATTAAATTAAATTAAACTAAATTAAATTTAAATGAGTTAAAACGCAATCAAACAAGCAAACAAACAAGCAAACAAACAAAAAGATTTAAACAAAAACAGAGAAAAGCAGATGATTGTATAAACCAGAGACCGAAGAAAGAAGAGAAGTAGACAATAGGATTAATAAATTATAATTAAGAAAGATAATATTTGTGTTTATCTAAATAGTATTTTTGTTTATCTAAATAATATTTGTGTTTATCTAAATAATATTTTTGTTTATCTCTTTAAGTACCAAGAAGCAGCTTTTCTTTTTCTCTCTTTCTTCTGTCTCCTTTAAACCCCTTTGTCCTCGTTGTTGTTTTAATCTACTTCTTCTTTTGCTTCCTTTTATCAAAGGCCCCTCAAACAAATCAAGAAAATTTTCTTCTGCTTCAAATGCTTTCAGCAATTTGTCTGACTCCAATAGAGGTGGTGAGTAAATCTGCAGCAATAAAAAAATTAAAAATAACAATATTTTTAATTCAAGTTTATTTTATCTTTTTATGTATAATTAAATTAAATACTTGTCTAATTAATTAAATAATTAATTAATAATAAATTTCACTTGAAATGCAAATGAGAAGGAAACACTGAGTTCTTCATATGCATAATCTAAGCTAAATATTATTTATTTATTTAATTAAATTGAATAAACAATTAATTAATAATAAATAAATATATATTAGACTCACTTCAAATGCAAATGAGAAAGAAGCATCCAGTTCATCATATGCATAATCTAAACATGTTCCCGCTGCACTTCCTCCTATTAATTTGCTTGCAGCACCTGTATAAAGAAGAATAAAATATATTACTTTATCTTTTCTTTAACAATAATTATTTTAATAATTTCGGTTTATTTATATATTTAATATGATTTATTTATATTTATATTTATTTATATTTATTTTTATTTATTTTATTTTTATATTCTTACCCGAGGGGCACTATTACTTTATCTTTTCTTTAAGAATAATTATTTTAATTTCGTTTTAT
>NW_013550186.1:0-2377 GCF_000499425.1 Eimeria acervulina | reverse complement strand
GCAGCAGCAGCAGCAGCAGCAGCAGCAGCATTGTGACGAGCTGCCTTTGCTTTAGGTCTTCTGTCTTCCGGTGCTTGCAGTGCTGTCGGCGTCCCTGCATGCACTCGAAACTGTCTTAGGGAGCGTTTGCTGCTGCTGCTGCTGCTGCTGCTGCTGCTGCTGTTGCTGTTTGGGCTGCTGCTCTGCTGCAGATACTTCGGAGACTGCCCCCTGCTTTCCGCCTCAGCCCTGCTGCTGCTGCTGCTGCTGCTGCTGCTGGACAGCCCTTCTTCCTGCTGCAGCAGCTGCGCATCTAGCTGGGGAGGAGGGAACAGCTTCCGGGGTAAGCCTGCTGCTGCAGCAGACTCTGCTGCGGCTGCTGCAGCTGCTGCTGCTGCTACAGCTGCTCCTGCAGCTCTTCCTTCACTTACTCCTCCCGATGCTCTTGCAGTTGCTGCTGCAGCTCCTGCTGCTGTTGCTGCTGCTGCTGCTGCTGCTGCTGCTGTCCTTGGAGAGTGTAGCTGAGGGTTTTCGCTGCGCATTGCTGCTTGCTGCGCCTTCCGCAGCAAATCAACCTTCTTAAACGATAAGGCTTTATCTAAACTGAGAGAACGCTGCAGCAAAACCTCGGGCCCCACATCCAGCTGCTGCTGCTGCTGCTGCTGCTGCTGTTGCCGCTGGTGCTGGTGCTGCAACTGCTGCTGCTGTGGCTGCTGCAAACCACCAGATTCGAAGCCCCTACCACTGCCCTCTGCTGCTGATGCTGCTGCTGCACGAGAGGGCAACGATAGGCTCTGCTGCTGCTCGGGACTGTGGAGACCCGTGCTGCTGCTGCTGCTGCTGCTGCTGCTGATGCTGCCGCTGCTGCTGCAGTTGCTGCTCGCTGGCCCCACAGGATTTGCGGGTGTCTGTTTGATTACAGCGTCACTCGAAGCTGCTGCTGCAGTTCCCTGCTGCTGCAGACGAAACAAGCTGCCATTCTTGCAGCAAGCTTCCGCCTCCGCAGCAGCAGCAGCAGCAGCAGCAGCAGCAGCACCCGAGACCCGCTCTGCTGCAGTTGCTGCTGCAGGCATTTTCTAAACAGAGGCCGCTGCTTTGCTGCCCCTTTGCAAGGCGAACAAACGCTGCAAGGGACATCTTAAACAGCAGCGCATGCAGCACTTGCTGCTGCTGCTGCTCCTCCTCCTCCTCCCCCTGTTGCTGCTGCTGCTGCTGCTGTTGCTGCTGAAACGCCAACAGGCAGCAATCTATGCACACACAGCGACCATCTGCTGCTAAGGCAAAAACCAGTCCTGCTGCTGCTGCTGTGGCTGCAGCTTTTGCTCTGTTTCCGTTGCTGCTGCTGCTGCTGCTGCTGCTGCTGCTGTTTCTTTACGTCTTGACGAGCGACAGTCTACTGAGTCTGCCTGAGTGAGAGAGCAGAGTTGAGCAGCTTTAAAATTAATGAAGGTCCCCTAAGAGCATCCATATGTTGCTGTTGCTGCTGTTGCTGCTGTTGCTGTTGCTGCTGCTGCTGCTGCTGGAGCGACAGGGGGGTTATATTGATACTAAAGGGTGTTTGTGCAGAGACAGTGCAGCAGAAGAAGAGAAGATAGCAGCAAGCTGCCTATACACCCCAACAGACGACAGCTTTTAAATGTACAAAATCGCAGAGAGAGGAAGCAGCAGAGGGGGCCCCTTGCTGCTGCTGCTGCTGCGTTGTTTGCTGCTGCTTCTTGCTGCAGTATAATTGGGGGTTTTATTCGTTATAAATAAATATATTTAAATATTATTTCTATTTTAAAATCACATTGCATGAATAGTTATCTTCTAATGCTGCTGCTGCTGCTGCTGCTGCTGTAGCTGCTGCTGCTGCTGCTGCTGCTGCAGATCTCCGTTTGCTGCGCTGCTGCTGCTGCGGTGTGCAGGGGTTCGTTGGTTTGCTGCAGTGTCTTATTGTTGCTGCTGCTTCCTCTTGGCTGTTGCTGCTGCCTGTGGAGCTGCAGCATCAGCACAAACACATTTTAACAGTTGTTATTTCAGCAGCAGCTGCTGCTGCTGCAGCAGCACTAGCTGCTGCTGCAGGGAGACAGCCGCATGCTCTGCATGCTCTACACAGGAACTGCTGCTGTTCTCGCACGGGTTCAACACCCAGTGTTTGTTTCTGCTGCTGTTGCTGCTGCTACTGTTGCTGCTGCTAGTGTTGCTGCTGTTACTAGCACTACTGCTGCTGTTGCTGCTGCTGTTGCTGCTGCTGCTGCTGCTCCCTTTCAGTTATATAGAGAGAGACTGTTTATTTATAATAAAGGAGACAGACAGTATTTGCTCGTTATATATATTGAGGTGTACGCGACAGAGCAGCAGTAACAGTGCATATTATAATTAGTTTGAAATATGTATATATATATATATATATATA
>NW_013550187.1:51912-55258 GCF_000499425.1 Eimeria acervulina | reverse complement strand
AACAGCAACAATAGCAGCCGCAACAACAACAGCAGCAGCAGCAGCAGCAGCAGCAGCAACTAGAAAGGTGTGGGGTCTTCTTTTTGTTGCAGGTGCTTCGTTGGAGAAGATAAAGGAGAGATTTAAACGAAGACGGTTTCTTAGACCTTCCAAACCCTAAATGCTGACCCTTAAACCCTAAACCCTAAACCCTAAACCCTAAACCCTAGAACCACAAACAGGATTCGAATTGAACAAGCGGGAGGCTACAGCCTGTCTCCCAGGTTTACTTCGATGGTGGTTTGCTCAAGATTTAGGGTTTAGGATTAGGGTTTAAGGTTGACGGTTTAGGGTTTAGGGGTGAAGCTTAGATGTAGTTGTTCTAAGGAGTTCTTTATTTAGAGTTTAGGGTTTAGGGTTTAGGGTTTAAGCTGCCCAGATGTATAGCCTGAGGACTTCAAAGGAGACAGAAGAATGCCTGCACACACCAGAAGAGAGTATATGCAATAGGATCGATCAATACAACTTATTAGGGTTTAGGGTTTAGGGTTTAGGGTTTTCAATGTATTATGCTTATAAACTTGTCTGATCTCCTATTTATCCTTCTATATATTCTTCTTACCTACGAATACCTTATTGTGATTAGGGTTTAGGGTTTAGGGTTTAGGGTTTAGGGTGAGCCCGGCCTCGTTGCTCGTAGGGGGGCCCCTGGGGGCCCCACTGAGCCGGGGTCCCTCTGCTGTTTTTTTTTCTTTTATTGTTTTATTTTGTTGTGTAGATATTTTCTGAATAATTTAATTTAAATATATTTAATTATTTAAACTCTTCTATTGTTAAAATAGAAACAGAGGCCCCACACCGCAACAGCAGACGAAGGGTCACTTCGCTCCCTGGGATCGTCGATCCACAGGGGATCTGCTGCTCCTGCTGCAGCTGCTGCTCCTGCTGTTGCAGCTGCTGCTCGTGGTGCTGCATCTGCTATACTTGCTGCTTCTACTGCTGCTGCTGCTGCAGCTGTTCCCATTGCTGCTCCTGTTGCAGCTACTGCTGTTCCTGCTGCTGCCACTGCTGCTCCTCTTGCATCTGTTGCAGTTCTTGCTGCAGTTGCTGCTACAGCTGCTCCACATTCTGCGGCAGCTGCTGCTACAGCTGGTCCAACTGCTGCTGCAGCTTCTGTTACTGCTGCTCCTGTTGCTGCTGCTCCTGCTGCAGCTTCTGTTCGTGCTACAGCTGCTGGTAGACTTGCTGCTTCTACTACGGCTCCTGCTGCTTTAGCTGCTCCAACTGCTGCTGCTGCTGCAGCAGTTTCTGATGCTGCTGTTGCATGCCTTTGCTGCCAGTACTGATCTCCGGTGCGGTGTGGGTCCTTACTGCACCATAATTTGAGGTGTACAGACACCTCAGCATGCATGCACTCATGCAGCAGCAGCACAGCAGCACAAAACTCACTTCTCTATGGGAAGCCTTCTGGGGCTCTACCCGATCTGTGGGGCCCTTCATACAAAGAGGTATATGGGGGGGCCCCCGGGGGGCCCCCCTCCCTCTTTATAGTTCCTCTATTAAGAAAGGTATTTTGCTTAGCAGTAGAGATGCATGCACAGAGAGCATCAGCCGCAGCAGCAGCAGCAGCAGCAACAGCAACAACAGCAGCAGGAACGGAGACTCCAGATGCTGCTCTACAAAAGAACTCAGCTTGCTGCTGCTGCAGGGGAGAAGAAAAGAAGCAAAAAGTAAAAGCAAAGAGATAGAGAGACACAAACAAAATTATAAGAAGACGCAAAGGAGACAGACAGAAAAGGAGACAGGTAATATATTACCTGGAGAAGCATATGGGTGGGGCTTCAGCAGAACCGGCGCTAAGCCCCTTCCCCTGCAGCAGCAGCAGCAGCAGCAGCAGCAGCAGCAACAGCAGCAGCAGCGCGACGGGCAAAGACACACTGTTGGGGATGCCGGACGCTGGAGGCATGCTGGAGGGAAGCTTGCAGCAGCAGCAGCTCCTGCAGCAGCAGGAGCAGCACCTGCTGCTGCTGCTGCTCCTTACAGAACAACAGACGTCCCTTGGGTGGTCGCTGCCCCTGCCTACCAGCAGCTCTGCGCGTTGAAAGGCAAGCTGAGGATCTAGGGTTTAGGGTTTAGGGTTTAGGGTTTGCAGGTTAGGTTTAAGGTGCGCTTTCAAGAAACAGCCGTCTCATCCATAATGTTTTGTTGAGGGTTTATGTAGGCTTTAGGGTTTAGGGTTTAGGGTTTAGGGTTTAGGGTTTAGGGTTTGGATGCAGAAGAGAATAGAAGGCATGCATTGCAAGCAAGGAGTTTGCTGCTGCTGGAGCAGAGCTGTCTTCCTAAAAGGCTGCAGCTGTACAGCCACCTTAAGAAAGTGTAAGGGTCCAAATTTAGGGTTTAGGATTTAGGGTTTAGGGTTTAGGATTTAGGGTTTAGGGTTTAGGGTTTAGCCGGAGGGACCCAAACAGGCTCTAAGCCAAAGAAAGTAGACCTGCTGCTGCTGCTGCTGCTGCTGCTTCTGTTGCTGCTGCTGCGCCTCATTCTGCGCTTGCTGCAGTCTCCTGTCCCCTTTCTGTTTTCTGTCTCCTTATCTGTCAATGTTGCCTGCCGCTGTTGTTGTTGCTGCTGCTGTTGTTGCTGCTGCTGTTGTTGTTGGTGTTGCTGTTGCTGCAGCAGCAGCAGCAGCAAGGGCAGCTGCAGCACGGTGGAAGGCAAACACAGCTGCCAGCTGACAGTCGCAGACTGCGCGTACACCGCAGCAAAGAGGGTTCTCCCGCTGGTGTAGGGCCTTCAAACCCTAAACCCTAAACCCTAAACCCTAAGCCCTAAATCCTAGAGATTCTCTGAAGCAAACAGGGGACAAGAGAGCCGCTACAACCCCGTGCTGCTACCACTCCACTCCCACTCTCGCTGCTGGTGCTGCTGCTTCTGTTGCTGCTGCTGCTGCTGCTTCTGCTTGTGTTGCTGCTGCTGCTGTTGCTGCTACTGCTGCTGCTGTTGCTGGTGCTGTCTAGAGGTGTTTCTAGCAACATGGAGAGCAGCAACAGCAGCAGCAGCCGTCAGTATCTCCAGAGCATTGCGGCAAGCCTTCACATTTTTGCTGCTGCTTCTGCTGCTGCTGCTGCTGCTGTTGCTGCTGCTGCTGCTGTTGCTGCTGGTGTCTGGTGGCAGGGAGGAGACAGGTGTCTCCGTTAGCTCAACTGCAACTTTGAAGACGCCTCCCTGTATGCAGCGAGCAGTAGACAGCAGGCTGCTCGCTGCAGCAGCAGCAGGTGCAACAGCAGCAGAAGCAGCAGCAGCAGCAGCAGCAGCAGCAGGAAGAAGCAGGAGATCAGCGGGGAAGGAGACAGAAAGGAGACAGTACTAT
>NW_013550187.1:50922-51812 GCF_000499425.1 Eimeria acervulina | reverse complement strand
GGGTGCAACAGCAGCAGAAGCAGCAGCAGAAGCAGCAGCAGCAGGAAGAAGCAGGAGATCAGCGGGGAAGGAGACAGAAAGGAGACAGTACTATGCAAGAGAACCACCTCCTTTTGATCGTCTGCACCGCTATAATATGATTAAAATAGGCAGAGATATTTTAAACAAACAAATAATAACTACATGCAGGCAATTTGCCTTTGCATGCACACAGCAACGAGCAGAAGAGAGACAAAAACAAAAACAAAAACAGAGACAGAGAGAGAGACAGAGACAGAAAGATAAAGAAAAGCAGATAAAGAGACAGAGACAGAAAAGAGACAGAGACAGAAACAGAAAGGAGACAGAGACAGAAACAGAAAGGAGACAGAGACAGAGACAGAAAGGAGACAGAGACAGAGACTGAGACAGAAAGGAGACAGAAAGGAGACAGAAAGGAGACAGAAAGGAGACAGAGACAGAGAGGAGACAGAGAGGAGACAGAGACTGAGATAGAGACAGAGACTGAGATAGAGACAGAGACTGAGATAGAGACAGAAACAGAGAGAGAAAGGAGACAGAAAGGAGACACAAACAGAGACAGAGACAGAGACAGGTGTTACACAAAACTCATCGCTTTGCATACACACAAGATGGAGACAGCAAACAAAAGCAAAAAAACAAATAATAATAATAATAATAAATAAATAAATAAATAAATAATAAACATAAACAGGCAAACACAAACAAGCAAGCAAGACAAACAAACATTAAAAACAAAACAAACAGCAAACAAACAAAGTAAATAAAAAATAAACAAACAAAATAAACAAATGACAAAACAAAATAAATAACAAACAAACAAACAAAACAAATAAACAAAGAACAATCGCAAGAAAACTCCTGCCCCG
>NW_013550187.1:47533-50822 GCF_000499425.1 Eimeria acervulina | reverse complement strand
AGCAGATAAAGAGACAGAGACAGAAAAGAGACAGAGACAGAAACAGAAAGGAGACAGAGACAGAAACAGAAAGGAGACAGAGACAGAGACAGAAAGGAGACAGAGACAGAGACTGAGACAGAAAGGAGACAGAAAGGAGACAGAAAGGAGACAGAAAGGAGACAGAGACAGAGAGGAGACAGAGAGGAGACAGAGACTGAGATAGAGACAGAGACTGAGATAGAGACAGAGACTGAGATAGAGACAGAAACAGAGAGAGAAAGGAGACAGAAAGGAGACACAAACAGAGACAGAGACAGAGACAGGTGTTACACAAAACTCATCGCTTTGCATACACACAAGATGGAGACAGCAAACAAAAGCAAAAAAACAAATAATAATAATAATAATAAATAAATAAATAAATAAATAATAAACATAAACAGGCAAACACAAACAAGCAAGCAAGACAAACAAACATTAAAAACAAAACAAACAGCAAACAAACAAAGTAAATAAAAAATAAACAAACAAAATAAACAAATGACAAAACAAAATAAATAACAAACAAACAAACAAAACAAATAAACAAAGAACAATCGCAAGAAAACTCCTGCCCCGGCCACTAACTAACAAAATGAAAACCCCAGTCAATGCCTGTGTACCCCCCAGCTAGCTAGCTATCCCCTAGCTAGCTAGCTAGCTAGCTGTCCCCTAGCTGGCTAGCTAGCTCGCTAACCAACAAACAACTGACAAACAGCAGGGCAGCAAGCTAGCTAGCCGGGTAGCTATGTGATAAGCTAGACCTCCAGCTGGCTATCTAGCTAGCTAGCTACCAGCTAGCCCTGTAGCTAGCTAGCTAGCCAGCTAACTATGTTGCAAGCTAGACAGCTTTGTAGCTAGCTAGCTAGCTAGCCTGCTAGCTGTGTGTGTGTAGCTACACGCTTAGTAACTAGCTACGTAGCTAGCTAGCTAGGCAGATAGCTACACGGCGAAAGACGCAGCCAACAAACAACTGACAAACAACGAGACGCCTCACGCCATCTAGCTAGCTAGCTAGCTAGCTAGCTAGCTAGCTATCTAACTGGATGGCCAGCTAGCCGAGCTATCAGCAAACTCCTCTACTCCAAGCAACATCGGGAAACCTGCAAATAAAAATTGTGGTTTAGCATGCTTGCGGTTCTGTAGCAGCAGCAGCAGCTGCTGCTGCTGCTCCAGCGTTGCTGCAGCAGCAGCAGGAGCAGCAGCAGCACAGCAGCTGTTACTGCCGTAGCTGCTGCAGGAGACTGCAGCAACATTCGCTGCTGGTTTGTATACGGCATCGCGTGGGCGCAGAAGAATGAACGACACCTCAGGGCCGTCCGCTGGGGATCGTCTCCAGGTGACGATCCCCAGGGGATCGTCTCCGATCCCAGGCGCAGATGTAGCAGGTCTTTCTCCTTAGCGTCATATCACTTTGAGAAGAGGTTAAAAGGTGTCTCCTGCTTCATGCTTGCATGCAAACAATACAGACGGAGAGCCTTTTTGCTCGCACCGACCCCGCCTTTGCTAGCTATCTAGCTGTAGCTAGTTTAGATAGCTAGCTAGCCAGGTATTTACCTAGCTGTAGCTAGCTAGCAAGCTACAGCTAGGTAGCTAGGTAGCCATATCTAGCTAGCAAGGCACATAGCTAGCTGTAGCGAGCTACCTAGGCGGCCAGCTAGCTGTAGCTAGCTCGCCAATCGGGCAGCTAGCTAGCTAGCTAACCAGGTAGCTAGCTATCCAGCACCTGGTTAGCTAGCTAGCCGCATGAGTCCCTCATGTGCAGCAGCTAGTTTGCTTCTGCATAGCTAGCTGTCCCTGAAGCCGCTGGTTAGCTGCCGATTCAGTTGATAATTTAAGAAGCAGGAGGAGAAGCAGGAGCAGCAGCAGGAGCAGCAGCAGGATCTACCTGTTGCTCTCCCTGCTGCTCTCCCTGCTGCTGCTTTTGCTGCATCTCTCCCTCCATCCCCAATAACAGCTGCTGCTGCAGCTGCTGCTGCTGCTGCTGCTGCCGGCGTTTAGATTTATTGCGAAGAAGAGGCAGCAGGAGACCACCAGCTAGGACTCTAGCGAAGTTAATAAGCGCTATCCAGATAAACAAACCAGCGAAGACTGATGCAGCAAAGACAGCAGAATCTGTCTCTAGCACTTTATCATAAGCTTCATCGTCTGATAATTGATACGTTTCGTCCTTTAGCTCGTGCTGCAGCTGCATAACTTTAGGCAGAACAACAAACTCATGCAGAGCTATAAGCACCAGCAGCAGCAGCACAAAGAAACCTAGAGCTCTCTTTAAAGAAGATATAAACTGGATCTTCTGCTCCTGCTGCAGCAGCAGCTCCTGCTGCTGCTGCTCCTCTTCTTGCTGCAGTTCAATTACATCCGATATTATCGGGTTGCTGCTGCTGGTGCTTCGATTCCCTGCCCCTAAGGTTGCATCTGAAGCAGCAGCAGCAGCAGCACCAGCACTGTCTGCTGCTGTTTGTGTCTCCTCTGGAAACATCGTTGCTGTTTCTCGGCTTTGAACTTCTCCAGACTCCTGGGCCCAAGCTGAAGGTAGCAGCAAACCTAGCAGCAGCAGCAGCAGCAGCAGCAGCAGATTCTGCTGCCGCTGTTGCAGCACAAACGATTGCCTCCGTCCCATCCTCTTCAGAGCCCCTATACAGCCCAAAAGAAGAGAAGCGTATACTATTTATACTTTTAAAAATAATTTATAATTCTTATTTGCTTAGAGGTTTATAAAGCAACAGCAACAACAAACGCAAACAGCAGCAGCAGCAGCAGCAGCAGGAGCAGCTGCAGCAGCAAAAATAAATAACAGAGAACGCGTGAAGGGTGAAAAGGAAAGAAGAAAGGATAAGTTTGCTGCTGCTTCTCAAAGTAATCAGTTTAAACTTTAAGTTATTCATAAGATAAACAATAAACAATTACGATTAAACCCTCTGCACATTCACAGCAGAAGCAGCAGCAGCAGCAGCAGCAGATTTGCAGTCTGCTGCAGCGCTAGCAAAGCAACTAGGGCTTTTTCATATTCTTTTGCTGCTTCTTTATATCAATTAGTGAAGATAAACTTTGTTAATTAAATATATTAAGAGGCTTAGGGTTTAGGGTTTAGGGTTTAGGGTTTAGGGTTTATGGTCTAGGGTTTGAGGATCGACGCTCCAGCGTGACGGGCGGATCGTTCCCTGCCGCGTTAGGGTTTAGGGTTTAGGGTTTAGGGTTTAGGAATTGAGGTTTTGAGGGTAAAATAGTTTAAATAAACCATCAGGAGACAGAAGAAGAAGAAAAG
>NW_013550187.1:12533-37533 GCF_000499425.1 Eimeria acervulina | reverse complement strand
GCAGAGATACGCATAGTAGACAAAGAAAAGCAGAAAGGAGACAGAAAGAAGGAGACAGACACAATAAAGTCTCCTAAGCCAAGGCCGGGGGGCAGCACATGCAGAGACACCTCAGACATGTAGAAGGAGACTGGCAGGAAAGACGAGACAAGAGATATAGAACAGAGGAGACAACAGAGGAGACGAAGGAGACAGCGAAAGTTATACCTGTTGAATCATTAGTAAGGGTTTATTTCTGTTCTTCACGTGTTGAGGCTTCGATGCATTTGAGGTGTCTGTCTCCTTTTGCTGCCACCTGCTGCTGCGCTGTCTCTTTTGCTGCATCTTCTCTTCTCTTTCTCTCGCTCTTTCTCTCGCTCTTCTTCTCTTGCGACCCGCGAGGCCTTCCAAGTCCCTTTCACTAACAAACTCGTCCTGTAGCACAAACAAAGCCCCAAAACTCTGCATGCATGCAGCGCATGCAACAGCCCGGGGCTGTCTCTCCCTGCATGCATACAAAGCTGATAGCCTTGCTCCCTACTTCCCTGAATTTAACCGTCCCTCTCTCCATATATATATATATAAACATATATATATATATATATGCCTATATACAAGTATATATTCATACAAATATATATATATATATATATATATATATATATACATGTACACATATATATTTATATATTTACATTTGAACGCGTATTAGCATACACCGACGTAGAGAGATTACTAAAAAGAGAAACGAGCAGGCGTGGAAGGCCTAAAGTATATATCTGAGGTGTCTGTGCACCTGGGATATATATACAATATAAATAAGGAGACACTGTCTCCTTTAAGGAGACAGTGTCTCCTTTAAGGAGACACTGTCCCCTTTAAGGAGACACTGTCTCCTTTCTTTAAGAAGCCGTTTCTCACCTCCTGTCGGTTCCCTTCTGTCTCCTCTTCGCTGTCTTCATCCTCGCTGCTGCTGCTGCTGCTGCTGCAGTCTTCTCTCCCTGAGGTTAGCAGCTTCAGCAGCTTTTCGTCTTTCTCTGTGTCTACCTGCAGTCTGCTGCTCTTACGGTGTCCCCCCCTAACTTGCTGTACTATTTGCTTCGCTCGCAGCAGACGGAGAGCAGCAAAATCTGCATCAGTTAGCAGCCGTTCTCCTCCACAAGGCACTGCTGCTGCTGCTGCTGCTGCTGCTGCTGGTTTGGACTCGGCAGCCGCTGCTGCGGATGCTGGGGCTGCATTTGATTCGGGTTTTGCTGCTGCTGCTGCTGCTGTTGCAGCGCTGTCGCCTGCTGCAGTCTCCTGCTGCTGTTTTTTTGTGTCTCCTTCATCTCCCTCTGTCTCTTGCTCTTCTTCATTTTCGCTGTCTCCTTCTTCTTCATCTGTTGCTGCTTCGCCGTCTGTCTCCTCCTCTGCATCTGTCTCTTCTCCCTCTGTATCTGTCTCCTCTTCTGCTTCATCTTGTGCATCTGTGTCTCCTTCTTCTACTTCATTGTCTGTCTCCTCGCTGTCTTCTGCCTCTGTCTCCTCTCCTGTCTCCTCTTCACTGTCTCCTTCTTCTGCTGCTACACCTAGCAGCTGCTGCAGCTCTTCCTTTGATTGCTTCTTAAGTGCCTCTAGCTGCGGCAGCAGCTGCAGCGTGGTGGATGTACCCGTAGCCCCAAAGACAGGAGGAGACACCTGTGTACAGACAGCAGCACAACATAGACATGAAACTGTCTCCTTTGTCTCTGCTGTCTCTTCTGTCTCCTTTGCTGTCTCCTTTTCTGTCTCCTTTATCTCTCTCGTCTCCCCTCTCTCTCCTTTTCGTTTGTCTATCTGTCTCCTTTTGTCTACACCCCAATGAAGCGCTGGGTTTAAGAGGGGGGGGCGACAGAGACAGGAGACAGAAAAGAGGAGGAGACAGGAGACAGATAAGAAGAGACAGGAGACAGATAAGAAGGGACGGGAGACAAATAAATGGAGACAGGAGACAAATAAGATGAGACAGGAGACAAATAAGAGGAGGAGACAGAAGAAAAACAAGAGGAGACAGGAGACAAATAAGAGGAAGAGACAGGAGACAAATAAGAGGAGACAGGAGACAGATAAGAGAAGACAAATAGGAGGATACAGGAGACAGATAAGAGGAGACAAATAAGAGGAGACAGGAGACAGATGAGATGTGTCTCCTACATTGTCTCTCTGAAGCTGTATAGCGGCCTCCTTCCCTAAGAATGAACGCGGCAGCAGAGTCGGGTGTATCTCCCTAAACAGATTAAGGAGACCCCTTGCTGCTGCGGAGACACTTTTGCTGCTCTTGTGTTTGGTATACTGCAGCAGATCCCCCAGCAACTCAGGCGTCATACAAAGAGGGTTCCTGCTGCAGATCTCCGTTATCTAAGGCAAAACAAAAACCCAAACCCTAAACCCTAAACCCTAAACCCTAAACCCTAAACCGTAAAAGCTGCATCCCCAGCTCAAGCATGCCGGTGAAGATCTGAATTGCAAGCAATCGGCGAGATAAGCCTAGGGTTTAGGGCGTGTCTAGGGTTTAGGGTTTAGGGTTTAGGGTTTAGGGTTTACGTGAGTGTGAGCGTGTGTATGTGGGTGTAGGGTTTAGAGTGTGCGAATGGATTAGGGTTTATACATACATATATATATATATATATATGCGCGTGTCTGTGTGTGTGTGCTTCCTGGCTCTTTAGGGTTTAGGGTTTAGGGTTTAGGGTTTACGGCGTTGAGTCCGAGGGTGAGTATTTCTTCAGATCTGGAGTCGGCGACGAAGTTATCAGCAATTGTTTTGATTAAGGGCTTGAGTTCTTCTGGAGGGACGGTGCGGTGTACAGCATTAGCAGCAATAGCAAGGAGAGCAGAGATATGTCTCTGAGAAGGCTTTAAATATCTTTCTAGATAAGGATAAAAGCCTAACAACAACACCTGGTGATGAGACACCAGACGAGACACCAAATTCATAAACACTACCCGAGTGCTGTAACTCTCCCGCTGCTGACGCACGCGACCTGCACACATACAATAAACCCTAAACCCTAAACCCTAAACCCTAAACCCTAAACCCTAAACCCTAAACAGAACACAATGGATTATGAACCATTACGTGCACACAGGGGGGCTCAGGTCGATAGACGCTGCACAAAATGCTGCACTCAAAATGCGAATCGGGAGAGGGTATAAAGCCTAAACCCTAAACCCTAAACCCTAAACCCTAAACCCTAGGTCCAAAGCCCTAAACCCTAAACTCCAGACCCTACACCTATGCCCCCAAGACGCACACCCCATACCTTAAACCCTCATCCCTACGCCCTAAACTGCCTAAACCCTAAACCCTAAACCCTAAACCCTAGAAAGTTACCGAAGAGCTTCTCTGCTAGCGCGTGGGCGTCATAAATAAGATCAAGGATTGCAGCAGAGGCGGTGGAGCCCCAATGACTTTGCTGCGCCTCCAGGCGCTGCTGCTTGCGAACGAGACGCTTTTGAAGGCGTTGCTGCAGCAGCAGCAGCAGCAACAGCAGCAGCAGCAGCAGCACAAACCTTAGTAGCTAAACCCTAAACCCCAAACCCTAAACCCTGCCTCGATCGTACTTCCTAAGGCGAATTATGACAGACAAAATAGGGGATAATGCAAAGCAATGGAGACAAAAAGCCAAGGAGACAGACAGAAAAAGAGACAGAGACAACAGAGAGACAAGAGAGAGACAGCTGAGAGACAGCTGAGAGACAAAGGAGAGACAGCCGAGAGACAACAGAGAGACAACAGAGAGACAACGGCGAGATAACAGAGAGATGAAAGAGAGACAAAAGAGAGACAAAAGAGAGACAGCAGTAAATACGCCAAAGAAAGACAAACGGAGACAGATAATCGAAGGAGAAGAAAAAGCAAAAAAGTAACGAAGAGAGGACAGCTGAGTGAACAAATTTAATATTATTATTTATTAATTAAATAATAAATATAAATATATGAAGTCGTTGTTATTTATATAACACTCCAGATAAATGCAAATAGAGTATTGATTTATTAAGAGACAACTCAGCAAGATACTTAAAAATAAAATAGAGGAGACAAACGTCAAAAAGGAGACACTTATCGAGCAGAAAGACAACAAAAGGAGACAGCAATTCACTGTAAATACACCCTAAAAATGAGGAGACAATTGGGGTGTATAGGCACCTTTTGCTTCTTTAGCTTCCGCTTCGCCGCAAGTGTCTTCTTGGAGTGTATAGCGCTTTGCTGCTGCAGCTCTGCTGCTGCTGCTGCAGCAACTGCTTCTTCTCCCTCCTCCTCATCCGCTTGAATCGAATGACTCGCTTGCACCGAAGCAGCCTGAGCACAACCAACACGCGCAACCAGCTAGATAGCTAGCTAGCTAGCTAGCTAGCCATTCAGCTAGCTAGCTACTCAGCTAGTTAGCCATTCAGCTGGACAGCCAACGAGCTAGCTAGCCGATCATCCAGCTAGCCAACCACAGAGCTAGCTATCCAGCTAGCTAGCGGCCCGTTCTGTCGCACCAGCTAGCTAGGGCGTCTACAGTAGCTAGCTAGGGCGTTTACAGTAGCGAGCTGTCTGGCTTGACGGCCCGCCCGTGACTGGCTCCAGCTAGCTAGCTAGCTAGCTACCAACTAGCTCGCAACCTAGACAAGCTCCCTCCAGGCTCGTTCGCACGCTAGCTAGTTGGGTAGGTAGCCAGCTAGCTAGCCAGCTAGCTAGCTAGCCAGTTGTTAATATTTATCTACCTGAATCTCCCCCAAGAGGAAGAGAGCAGCACTTAGAGCGAGGCGGGCGTCTGCAGCCAACGTAACGGCAGCAACTGCATTAACAATCTTAGCAGAAGCCGAGTTATTCTGAGACAACCCTTTGCTGCTGAGGTGCCTGTACACCTGAAATAAACAACATAAAGCCAAGCGAGCCGGCATTGGAGAAGAACCGCTCTTCAATAAAACAAATAAACGGGTTAATAAAGAGCTCCTCGCCTGCACACAAACCACAAACCCTAGCAAACCCTAGTAAACCCTAGTAAACCCTAATAAACCCTCATAAACCCTAATAAACAATATTAAACCCTAATAAACACTTTTAAATCCTAATAAACCCTTAAAAACCCAATAAACCCTTAAAAAACCTAATAAACCCTAATTATCACCCCTGCACAACAACTACCTCCAAACCCTAAACCCTAAACCCTAAACCCTCACTTGGTTGTTTGTCGTGGCTGCAAAAACCCTAGAAACATCCTTGACAACAAAATTCATTAAACGCTGCCGCACAAACTTGTCTCGGAGACACAAAAGAGACAGTGCCTGCTGCAGCAGCTCCTCGCAGCTCAGCTGCAAGCGCACATACACACCAAACCCTAAACCCTAAACCCTAAACCCTAAATAATGGTCTAAGCAGGGTTCTTCACAGCGTTTGCTCTCGTTTCCCGCCGTTCCTAGCTTTCAAACATTGAGGGTTTAGGGTTTAGGGTTTAGGGTTTGCACACCATTTTCTTGCTTCTGAGGAGCAGCAAACAGTTTAGCAGCGCATGTCTTGTGCTGGGATGAAGGTCTGTCTGCTGCAGCAATTCTTGTATAGATTGCTTCAAAGGGGTGGAGGGTGTGGGGCCCCCCTGGGGGCCCCCAGGGGCCCCCCCTTCTCCTGGGATCGTCTCCGAAGCGAATGCATCAAAGACAGCGGGCCCCTGTGGGGCCTCGGGGGCCCCCGACGCCCACGCGTCTTCTACTGCAGCACTGTAGCATGGAGCTGTCTGCAGCAGCAGCAGCAGACGCAGCAGCAGCAGCAGCAGCAGCAGCAGCAAAAGCAGCCTTTAAAGCTCGCGATTTTAAAGTGTGGGAACGAGACAACGCTGGTCTCTAGGGGATACGGGTTAGGGTTTATGTAAGAGTTTAGGGTTTAGGGTTTAGGGTTTACGTGGGCTAAGAACATAGCAAGGCTCTGTAGCTTTCTTGTAGGTCTATAAGGCTGCTGCTTTAATGCAGCAACGAGGCCTTCAAACTTAGAAAATTGCAGCTTAAATTCCTCCTTGTAGGCCTCAGGGTCTCTTTTAATCTTGTTCTGCATGCAACACAAACCCTAAACCCTAAACCCTAAACCCTCGAAAAAGGAAGCACGGAGACATGCCGTAAACCCTCAGGCGAAACACACATCACAAACGCAAACCCTAAACCCTAAACGCTAAACCCTAAACAACAAACTTTAAACCATAACTCAAACGATAGTTTGTATACTTCTATCGTAGAATCTCATGCGCAACAAAACACCAAACCCTAAACCGTTGCCCTAAACCCTAAACCCTAAACCCTAAACTAAATGAACCCTAAATCCTAAACCCTAAACCCTCAAAGACGAGGTTACCTGCAGCAGCGCCAAAGAGAGGATAGACTCCTCCTGCTCCTCGTTGAGGCTCCCCATTTTGCTTTGGAGACTCTCAACCCTAAACCCTAAACCCTAAACCCTAAACCCTAATGAGTCCTTTAGACCTTGAGGCGCAACCAGCTCGCCCCTCGTTGAGGTGTACGTACACCGTAAGTTGTTTATTTTTGCAATTTTGATGATGCTGCTGCAATGAAAGAGAAAAGGAAGAAGAAGGCCGGGGGCGGGGGCCCCACAGCCGTGCTCAGAAACCCTAAACCCAAAACCCTAAACCCTAGATTCGGTTCTAGGTCTAAAGGCCGCTCCCCATTTTAGGTGTATATACACCAGAAGAATTAATTTAATTGTTTAAATTATTGCAAAGTGAAGCGCAAGCAATTGGCTGGCTGGCGGTATACAAACGCATGCAGAAGAAGACCCTCGCCTCAGGGTTTAGGGTTTAGGGTTTAGGGTTTAGCTCCTTTCTCTTTAGACTTCTTCATCTCTTTGTCTCCCTAAATATTTCAATCAAATTCTGAAAATCTTCAGGCCCTGGAGCCTGTGGTGTCTGCAGCGCTAAACCCTAAACCGTAAACCCTAAACCCTAATCCTTCGATACAGAGCTGAGGGTCCCAAGCTCTAAACCCTAAACCGTAAACCCTAAACGCTAAACCCTAAACCCTAAACCCTCCTTCATTATCGGAGAAACTCCACTAGTATGTTTCTTCTGCTGTCTACGCTAAGAGAAGGGTTTTGACCCCTTCAATCGCAGCTCAACCATAAACCCTAAACCCTAAACCCTAAACCCTAAACCCTAAACCCTAGGATTTGGAGGATGGAGGCTGAAGAGATCTCATTAGGGTTTTTAGAGACTGAGCGAAGAATACCCCGGTGGTTCTTTCCGTCGAAAGTCGGGGGTCTCCCTCAATGGCATGCAGTGTCTCCTCCAAGCAATTTATTTTGCAGTGTATGTACACCTCAAGTCCCCTTGAGTCTGCTGGTGCAGGTAAGCAAATTCATACTGTCTCTCTTAAAGCTGCTCAGCACCTCACTTTGCTCCTGCTGCTGCTGCTGCAGGTCATGCTGCAGCTGCTGGGCTTAGAGAGCTGTTGCTGTTGCTGCGATTGTGATGCACGTAGAAATAGGGTTCTTATGGTTTCTGCTGCTGCTGCTGCTGCTGCTGCTGCTGCTGCTGTGCTGCAGCTATACGCGCCAGTAGAAGGTGCGCCTTCGTCTTCTTTTCATCGGTGCATTTATTTATTTTGTTGTTTCTCATGCGGCTCGAATCTCCGTGCGCTGTCTGTACACCTCGCTCGAGACAATGAAGAATACCCTTACTCTGCACTTTCTACTTTCTTCCCGACTAAGAAGGCCTTTTGGGGTCTCTGGCAGCAGCAGCAGCAGCAGCAGCAGCAGCAGCAGTGCATGCAGGAGGGCAAAGATAGGGAGAAGAAAGAAAGCAGCAGCAGCAGCAGTACAGACGCGTCTCCATGTGCATCAGCAGCAGAAAGCCCGCAGCAGCAGCGACAGCAGCAGCAGCAGCTGCTGCAGCAGCAAGTAATTAGTGAAGATACTCAGATAGAAGTTATAAAGAAGCTGCAGCGAGGAGAAAAACTACGTCAGCTTTGCTGCTGCCCTATGTGCGGCTTAGCTGGAGGGGAGACAGTTGGAGACACTGAGCTTGCTGCTGCTGCTGCGCTACTGCAGCAGCAGCTGCGGCGCGAAGAGCGGAGACTGCAAGTGCTGCTGCAGCAGCAGCGCCAGGAGATAGAAGCAGCAGCAGCAGAAGAGGAGACAGACACTGCAGCACTTCAGGACTTGGATAATACAGAATTTGAATATGAAGATACGGAGACAGATCAGAGGGGTCTCCTCGCCTTAGATGCAATGCACATACAAGGTAAGCTAAACCCTAAACCCTAAACCCTAGACCCTAAACCCCCGATTCTTCGGTGCATCTGTTGCAGAGGTTTACAAACCCTAGTTGGTGTCTGTCTGTTTTTTTATCTGCATGCGGTTGGGTGCTTGTATCTGCTGGGGGTTGTGTGAGGGTTTAGGGTTTAGGGTTTAGGGTTTGGAGTGTTGTGTGCAGCTGCTCGCGTATTGCATGCGCGCTGCTTGAAGCGGCTGAAGTTTGGGTCTGTTTTGGTGTCTCTTCCTGAGTTTCCTCTGGCTGCGGAGACAGAAGAATTGAGGTGTACAGGCACCTCAGCTGCGGAGACACTAGAAGCTGCACTCTGCAGGCTTGGCATTCAAGGAGACAGCAGCAAACAGCTCTCGCATGAAGAAGAACTCTTACAAAAATATCAGCAAACTATCAAGGAGACACCAGGTCAGCCGCTGCTGCTGCTGCTTCTGCTGCTGTTGGTCCAGCTGCTGTTTGTTCAGCTGCTGCAGCTTCTGCTGCTGGTGCAGCTGCAGTTCCTGCTGCTGTTGAAGGAGCAGCAGCAGCAGCTGTTGCTGCTGTTCGTCTGTATGCATGCGTTTAGTGGATAGGGGGAGTTTCCAGCACATGAAAAACAAAGAACGGGGCTTGATTTGTTTGCATGCATGCGCATGCATGCATGCATGCAGGTGGGATGCAAGTGCATGCAGTTGCATGCGCGCATGCATGCAAGTGCATGGATGTGTTATTTTGGGGCTTTGTTGTTATTGTGTTTAGAGGCGGATTTGGATGAGTCTGAGATGGATGCATTTGAAGAGATTTACTCGCAATACACCTCAGAAGACCCTCAGCTAGAGGTGTTTATTAAGCGCTGCTCTCAACAACCCCACCAAAAGAAACACGTGCTGCGCTATGCATTAGGCGGCAAGCCCCTTTGGCCTTTCTCTAAGCAGCAGATAAAGGAGACAGATGTCCCTTCTTGTCAGTGCGGTGCAAGGAGACAGTTCGAATTCCAGGTGCCTAAGTGTTCAAACATACTTCATTCACACTTGCTGCTGCTGCTGCTGCTGCTGCTGTTGCTGCTGCAGTTGTTGCTGCTGCTGCTGCAGGTGCTGCTGTTGCAGTTGTTGCTGCTGCAGCAAGCGATACTGTTGTAGGTGCTGCTGCAGCAGGTGCTGCTGCTGCAGGTGCTGCTGCAGCAGGTGCTGCTGTCGCAGGTGTTGCTGCTGTAGGTGTTGTTGCTGTAGGTGCTGCTGTTATGCTATATTTGTTTTTGTCTCTTAACAAAAGGAGACCATTGGAGACAAACGAAAGCAAATGGATGGAGCTAGAGATAGAAGGAGACAGGAAGAGAGAGTGTATGTGCGTGTCTCGTGCATGTGTCTCTTCTGTTTTATATACTGCTGTCTCCTTGCTGCTGCTGCGCATTTGGGTGTCTCCTCAGGTGCAGCCGCAGCTGCTATCTCAGCTGTCTGAGCAGCTGGGATCGAGCGATCCCGCTGCAGTTGCTGCGTTAGAGCGGCTGTCTTTCGGTTTAATAGCTGTTTACACCTGTTCTGCACACTGCAGCGCAGTGTCTCCTCAGCTGTCTCCTCAGCTGTCTCCTTATAGAGAAGAGTTTGTATACGTACAGCCGGACCCCTTCTACGGCTGAACGCGCAGAGACAAAAGGGGCTTTAAGATGAGACAAACAGAGACAAACAGAGACAAATAGAGACAAACAGAGACAGAGAGAGACACATCAGATGCAAATAGAGACAAACAGAGACAGAGAGAGACAAATAACAGACAGAGAGAGACAAACAGAGACAAATAGACAAACAGAGACAGAGAGAGACAAATAAGAGACAGAGAGAGACAAACAGAGACAAATAGAGACAAACAGAGACAGAGAGAGACAAACAAAGACAAATAGAGACAAACAGAGACAAATAGAGACAAACAAGAGACAGAGAGAGACAAAGACAAATAGAGACAAATAAGAGACAGAGAGAGACAAACAAAGACAAATATTATAAAGAGACAAAGCGAGACAAATATAATGAAGAGGAAGCAAAGAGAGACAAATATAATAAAGAGACAGAGATAGTCATAGAGACAAAGACGCAACAGTTAGTAAGAAAATGTAGAGGTTATATACACACAAAAGCAAGAGGGACACAAGCGTTGGAGACAGAGATAGGGGATGAAGAGAGAGACAAAAGAGACAGAAAGGAAGGAGGAGACAGAGAGACAGCAGAGACACTGAGACCCTATCTATGTATGGGCCCAGAGGAGACACTTAAGTGAAAACAAACAGAGACAAATAGACGTGCTATTACAGGGCAGGCAGCGTCATCTCAGCTGCTGCTGTTGTTGTTGCTACTGCTGCTATTGCTGTTGTTGCTGCAGGAGCAGTAGCAGCAGCAGCAGCAGCAGCAGCAGCCTAGAGAGTCAAGCTAGGCCTGGGGGACCTCAACGTACACCCGATAACACTTGCGCAAAGGCAGGTGTTAGGAGACCCGTAAGGGAGAGAGCTGCTTGCTTTGCTGCTGCAGCACAGCAGCAGCAAGGCAGCAGCAATAGCAGCAGCAGCAGCAACAACTGGAGGCGCAGCACTGCACGTCCCTGAGCAGCAACGAGCAAGGGCTGCAGCACCTCAGGCAGCAGCAGCCGCATCAGCTGCAGCAGCAGCAGCAGCTGCAGCTGATGCTCTCGGATATGATTACTAGCGGGTAGTTGGCTACGGTGTTGGAGTGTAGGAGGAGACAGAAGGAGACAGTTGCAGCAGGAGACACTTTTGCTGCTAGCGCAGCTGCGAGCTGCACATACACCCGAAAACTCTTTGATGTATTGAGACGTTGCACTGATAAAACAGACAAAGAGGATGGCTTGTCTCTGCATGAGGTGTACGTACACCAGGAAGGTCCCTGCCCTCTGCTGGAGCAGCAGCAGCAACAGCAACAGCAGCAACAGCAGCAGCAGCAGCAACAGCAGCAGGAGCAGCAGCAGGCTGCTTAGTAGAGGAGCGACTGTCCCCCAAACCATAAGAAATGAGAAGATAAGACTAATTTTATCCTTTTTTCAATGTATAATTAAACAAAGATCTCCAAGTGCTGCAGGGAGGCGGAGGTGTACGTACACCTCAGTAGGAGCGGTGGTTCGGTCTGGGCCTCGTGCTGCTGCTGCTGCTGCTGTTGCTGCAGCTGCTGCTGCTGCTGCTGCAGTGTTTTTGTTTCTTTTTGCCTTTATATATCCATATAGAAACAAAAACATAAACACATCTACCCAATGAGGAGACACCCTCATCGGTCTATCAGGCTGTAGGCTGCTTGCCTAGAGCTAAGCAGACAGCGGAGACTGCAGGAGCAGCAGCATTAAATATGTTGCTGCTGCTGCAGCTGCTGCTGCAGCTGCTGCAGCAGCAAAAGATCCTGCTGCTGCTCCTCCTGTTGACCTCTACAGTAAGTTCTCCCGCTGCAGCAGGGCCCCTGCTTAACCAAACCACAGATGAAGAGTTGTGCATACACCTCAAACACACACACAGTATTCAAGCCCCTGTCTCCTTCTCAGGCCCTACTGCTTATCAGCAGCCAGGAGATTGAAAAGGAGGGAGCACCAACTGTCTCCTTGCGTCCTCATGACTCCATCAGTGAGGGGCTAGCCAACCCTAAACCCTAAACCCTAAACCCTAAACCCTAAACCCTAAACCCTTGCCAAGCACAAGTTCCAGTATATCAAGACTGTTTATAAGAAGCCGCTATCAGCGTCTGAGGTGCCTGCAAATAGAAAGATGGGAGTGAGGGTCTGGGGTGTATAGGGAGCTCCTTGTGTCTCCTTTGTGTCCACGCGCTGCTGCTGCTGTTGCTGCTGTTGTTGCTGCTGCTGCTGCTGCTGCTCCAGGCAGGAACCGCAGCCTCTCACACATTTTGCTAGATTTGCCTCCCAGCTTTTTACCTGTCTCCGACCGTCTCCAAGTCAACCATTCAGGTGCACATACACCTCGCTACTCCAACTCAAGCAGCTGTGCTGCAGGTGTCTCCTCCTGCGCAGCTCCTGCGGCTGTCTCTCGAGATTATGCAGGACATGTACAACAGGGGCCCCCTCAAGGGGCCCCCATATCAGCCCTTCAGCTGTCTTCTAAGGGGGTCCCTCAAGGGGCCCCTCAGTCGTCATCTAGGGGGGCCCCTCAGGGGGCCCCTCAAGGGGCCTCTAAGGTGGCCCCTCAAGGAGTCTCCTTAGAGGCCTCTGAAGGGGTCCCCCAGGGGGCCTCTGAAGGGGCCCCCCAGGGGGCCTTAGAGGGGGGCCCTGAAGGGGGCCCCCCAGAGGGTGTACATCGGAAGCGTACAGTATTCTTGCAAGATAATTACCCACCTCCTAAGCTGTCATTCTTAGTAGGGTCTGAAAAGCCTCGTTCTTCTGGGTGGAACAGCCCAAGCAATCAAAGACAGCTAGCGCATGCAGTAAGAAATGCTTTTTATTCATACTCTTTATATGATAGTCTTTCAACGAAGCTGTATATACACCGCAACGGTCAAAAACGCTTCATTGCTGATCTACATAAAGCTGGGGCTTTCGATCTCGATGTACACCCCGATGAATTCAAAGAATGGCCATGGATGAAGGCGCTCGCACAGAGCTACTTACGTAAGGCTCTAGGGTTTAGGGTTTAGGGTTTAGGGTTTAGGGTTTAGGGTTTAGGGTATAGGAGCTGGGTGTTGGGCGGGAAGAGGACCTTCTGTTTGGTCTGTTAAGCGTACTTCAAAAGTTTAGCCTGGAGACACCAGATTTAGGGTTTAGGGTTTGGGGTTGCTTAGGGTTTAGGGTTTAGGGTTTAGGGTTGCAGCACTCAAAAGGGCCGTTCTATAGGGTGCTGATTATGTATTAATTTGTATCAGTGATTTGAATTAATGCATATTGATGCAGATGCCTTTATGATTCTGGAAGGTAGGGTTTAGGGTTTAGGGTTTAGGGTTTATGTGCATGCAGAAGAAGGGAGCGATCAGGATACAGCAAACACCGTTTCTACGGCTGGAGTGTCTGTGTTTGCTGCGTCTCGGCCTGAAGTACCTTTAACTCGTTCTTTATTGCAAGCATATTTGGATCAGAGGTGCCGTTCTCTGTCTGCTGACGACTTACCCCGAGCAGCACGTCTAGAAGGAGATAAAATTCTTTGTTTCTCGTTAGATGCATTAGACATGCAGCAAGAAGGGCAGTGTCTCGATGTCTGCTTTAACCCCTTCGGCTGTATAGGCAAACCCGTAGATACTTCAAATGCGCAGCCTCTTGAACTCGATCTAGCTAAGGAAATGAAGTACTGGTGCAGTACGCCTAACCCCCATACAATACCCTCCCTACCCCTAACACACACAAACCGCTAGCTAGCTAGCTAGCTAGCTAGCTAGCTAGTTAGCATACATGTATATATATATATATATATACCTTACCGGCTAGCTGCAACGCAATGTAGCCAGGTAGCATACTAGCTAGCTAGCCACCTAGCTACACGGCTAGCTAGCCACGTAGCTTACTAGCTAGTTAGCCAGCTATCCACCTATTCAAGTCGGGCCCTTCACTAGCATCATTTGTAGCCAACTAGCTAGCGGATTAATTGGTTGCCTGTCTAGCTAGTCCCCTATCTACCTATGAATATATCTACGTATGTATCTTGCTATCTATATGTCTATGTGCTAACTAGCTATGTAGCTATCCATCCATCTAGCTAGATAGCTAGCTAGCTGGCTGGCTACCTATCTATCTATCTATATTTCTACCTACCTATTTATGTATCTCCCTATGTATCTCCCTAAGTGGCTAGCTAGGTATCTAGCTATTGATCCGTCTAGCTAGCTACCTAGCTAGCTATCTATTTATGTAGAGTGTTTGTATTGTGGCTGTAAGAGCTTCTGGCTGGGTGTTGTTTGTGTTTGAGCTTGCAGCTTCATCTGACCTTCATCGTAGAGTAGAGAAGCACTTATGCAAAGAAGACTCTGTGCTGCGTTTGGTAATGGAGGTGAATTTCGGCTGGATATGCATAAATAATTCTACAGAGTATAGCTCAGCTAATGCTCTTTTGAAGTGTATAGGCACATGCGGAGAGCCGGTAGAGTGCCTCTCGCCTACCACGCCTATCACTCTCACGGGCAGCGCAACCACTCTAAACAAACTTATACAACAAGAAAAGCATCCAGGATGCGGTAAGAATAGCAACAATACTAGCTAGCTAGCTAGCTAGCTAGCTAGCTAGCCAGCTAGCTAGCTACCGATGTATCTATCTATTGCTGCTGTTTTGTTGTTTTTAATGTTGCTGCTGCTGTAGCTGCTGCTTTTTCTGCTGTAGCTGTTGATTCTGCATCTGTAGTTGTTACTTCTGTCTTATTATTGTTGTGGGTGTTGTTTCTGCGTCAGCTGTTGTTTCTGCTGCTACATCTCCTGCTGCTGCTGCACCTGCTGCACGTGGTGGTGCAGTGTATATGTCTCCTTTTTGCTACTGTGTGTATCTGTCTCCTTTTATATGGCTTAGATTGCAGCGAAGGGACACTTGGATGGAAGTACTTGGGATGTCAGTCTAGAACGCGTCTGGGTAGGAGATGTCAGCACTGGAATCAGCAGTCTCCGCATAAGCATGATGCACTTAAAGATGAAGCACATAATTTTTGTCGATCTACACAAGAAGGAGAAGATATTTGGTGCTTTACAACAGACCCAGATGTGCGATCCGACTTCTGCGATCCCCTAGGTCAGTAGACACCCCAATACATGCATTCATGCATGCATTCAGGTGTCTCCATGCATGCATGCAGCCATGCATGCATTCAGGTGTCTCCATGCATGCATGCATTCATGCATACATTCAGGTGTCTCCATGCATGCATTCATGCATGCATTCAGGTGTCTCCATGCGTGCATAATAATGCATGCATTCATGCATTATTATGTATTTATCCTATATATAGAATATATTTTGGAGGGTGTATTGTAGAATATTAATATTATGCATTTTATATTTGACATATTATGTGATACATATTTATTTATCATGTACTATGAATTCGATATGCGATATTTAATATTATTTAATCTGTATTATCCATTATATATACTATATCATATGATATATATATACATATATATATATATATGTATATAATATATCTATAATACAATATCTATATAATAATATTTATATCATACTATACATATATATATATACCTTTATATATAATTATTATTATTATTGTTGCATATCCTTGTTCTTGAGCATACCGCATTAGTGAATGCCTCCATATGTTTAAAGTGCTTCTTTTCACAACAAGTTTAAATATATAAACATATATATATTATATATATGAATGACAATGCATATATATATATATATACATGCATATTAATTATATTGCATATATATACATATATATATATATATATTTATATTTATATCTACAAGGACGTACATATTAATGATAATGCACATATATATTTGTACGCATAGATATATATATTACTGATAATGCATATATATATATATATATATTAATGATGGTGCATAGATAAAAATTTATTTTTTATTTATAATATATTTGTTGTATTTGTTTAGGGCCTAAGGCGCAGTTGGTGCGTCCCTCTGATTATTTTGACTTGGTAATAGAGAGCTCATTTAATGAGGGTGCCTACGATATTAAGTTTTTTAAGGAGACAGCAGGGACAGGAGACACTACATCTCCTTGCGGGAAGGGACAGCCAACAGGGGACATACACCTGGCGGATAGCACCACCACCACCAGCAGCAGCAGCAGCAGCGGCAACGTTAGAAGGGCCTTTAAGACTTACTCTGAGGGGAGTATCTCTGCTCTTGTCTTTCAAAATGTACAAGTAGAAATGCAAGCAAATGGATCTTATGCAGTTTGTCTCTGCGATTATAGTTTCTATACTGTAAACAACCTCCAGTGCTCCAAGCCTGATCATTATACAATGCATGCGGGTTGGCTGCGTGTAAAAGGTAAGAAAAAATTTATTAGAAACTCTTCTCCATGCGCTGTACGTACACTGCAACCCACATGCAGACACCCCAATCCTACGAGCTCCACATACACCGTAAACACCTGCCGCCAGAGATGTGCACCTATGCATGCAATGCATGCAGTACATACAGAGCATGAAATGCATGCAATGCATGCAATGCTCACATATACACGTAGAACGCATACACCACATGCAGTGTATACAATGCATGCAGTGCATGCACTCTGTGTGCATGCGTTATTTTGTTTTGTTTTGTTTTTTGGTGCTGTTTTTGCTTAGGCCCCTCGCATACTTTAGATACATTTGCAGTAGAGACAGGGACAGATGCCTCTGTGCGATTATACGGGTACGGGTACACTGAAAATGATGATGTAACAATACTACGCTCTTCTTATAACTGCGATGTCTCTGCTGCTGCGTTTGCTGAGTCAATGGGGAGTCTCCTTTCAAAGGGCCCTGCAGCGTACAGACAGCTGGCGTCTGCTTTACAACTAGGCACTGCAACAGTAGCAAGGCTACGCCCTACATCTGTCTCCTACAGCACTAGCACCAACTCTACTGTTCTTTATCTACCTTCTTTCACTGTCTATCAAACGGGGGTCTTCCATGCATGCTGGACACCCGAAGGATTCAATACTGCTATTCCAGCAGCCAACATCGACGTTACAGGTAACGCTTTTAGGGTTTAGGGTTTAGGGTTTAGGGTTTAGGGTTTGGGGGGAGGGTTGGCACGATGGTCAAACGTGGGGGGCCTTCAAACCCTAACGGACTTGCATGCGTGTCTCGTCATGTGTGCATGCATGCATACTTGCATACACTCTTGGAATGCATCTTTGGGGTGTACATGCATGCATGCATTCATGCATGCATGTATGCAAGTACGCATGCATGCATGCATGCATGTACGTATGCATGCATGCATGTACGTATGCATGCACGCATGCATAGGTATAGGCTTGAAATGTGAGTGTGGGGTGTGGGGTGTATACTGAATAGGTCTGGAGTTGCGTCGTCACTTTTACGCGTTATACGTTCCCAACTCCCTCAAAGCTGAAGACAGAGTCTTCTCTTTGTTTATTAAAGTTAGAGGACCAGCTATTGTTCCTACTAGAAATGAAGTCTATCTTACTAGGCGCTCAGATACCCCTTGTGGAGGTTCAATTGTGGGGCGCCCAATGGCAGTGACAGTGCAGCCCACAGCAGAAGACACTGAAACCAGATACTTTGTTGCAGAGTAAGCAAAACCACCTACCTAACTAGCTACCTAGCTAGCTAGCTAGCTAGCTACCTAGCTACCTAGCTAGCTAGCTAGCTACCTAGCTAGCTAGCTAGCTACCTAGCTAGTTAGGTAGGTAGCTAGATACCTGGCTGGCTAGTATATATAGCGGCAAGTATATATATGCATATATATATATATGGATAAGGATACAAAAGTGCATGTATGTATGCATATGCATATATATGTATGTACATGCTTCTTCTATAAGATATAGGATTTGTATATGTATTTGCACTCACACGTTCATCAGAGTGTACAGATATAGATTTGAGTTGGGGTGTACGATGAGTGTTTATTGCATGCATTGTATGTGTCGTGTATATATCGTTTTTTTGCAAATGTTTGTGGCTTCAGACAAATGACAATAAAGAGATTAGACACCGACGGCGTTGCAGATGATACAGTGGAGGTTTGCTTAGAAAGAGCAGGGAGAAGACGATCCCTTGGTGTTGCCTTCCTTAGCAGAGCTCTGGTGTATCCACTTCATGTCTTTCAGAGGGGCCCCCAGGGGCCCCCAGGCGTTCCTCGAGGGACATTTTCAATGGCTATATCTAAGTTTAGCTCTTTGGGGCTTCATTGGGCGCATGCAGCAACAGGGGTTGATTGTTTCTTTGAAAGCGATTTGCATGCATTCTTCAGTCAAGGTGACTTCCCTAAAGCACTCAGCTTCTGGGTTGAGGAGACAGGCATCTCTTTGTGGCACTCTTCTATTGCTCGCGCTGCTCCTAAGGCCCTAGGTTGGTTTGCTATAGAGGGGGCTTCTGCTGTTGCAGTGCATGCAGACAGCACTCGTGTCTTATTCTTTATTTTAAGAGGAGATCCACCTGAGCTTGAGGTGTACGATATGACGGAGCCTAGACACCTGAAAGACCTGTCTCCGCTTGCGTCTTCTTCGGAGACAACACGTTTAGTGTCTCCTTCTTCAATATCTCTGTTACCAGGGAAAGAAGATTGCCGCGTCTTACTAACAGATTCTCGAAGGAGACAGTTGCTGCTATTCAGCAGCAGCTTGCAGCTGCTTGAAGCTCAGGGATTCTGGGAAGGGATGGCTGCACCTCTTGAAGGCCCTCGCTCTGTGTTTTGTCTACCAACACCTGAGAGTGTATCTTCTAGTCTCTTTGATTGTTATTTTGCTGATAAAGATTCAGGTAGACTTATTCTTGTTCAATATAATACTAAAACAAATAAATCTAACTTTATCTCCGAGGTCTCCACCAATGAAAATGGAACTCAGAGACTTATAGAGCCTAAACTTGTTGTTGCTTATGCTTACAAGGGATACACCCTAATCTACGTTGCAGAGGTCATTAACCCTAAACCCTAAACCCTAAGCCCTAAACCCTTAATAAACCCTTAACTTCACACCCTTATGCCTATAAATGCAACACCCTCATCTACGCTGCACAGATCACAAACCCTAAATCCTAAACCCTTGACTTGACTAAACCCTAAACCCTAAACCCTACACCACCCGCTTCCCCCTCCTATCCTCTGCACCCTGAACCCTAGCCCCTACCCGTTAAACCCTAAACCCTAAACCCTCGATATGGGGGTTTTGCTGAGGTGAGTGTGTTTGTGTTAGTTAGTTTGTTTGTGTGATTGCAGGAAGATAGAACAGAGCCTATGCTCCTAACGAAGCCCTATGGTCATTCTGAGATTCGTTTGTATCAACGCTTAGCATCTGTCTCCGCGGGGGAGACAGATTTAAAGGAGATGTGTTTGTTGCAGACAGGAGACGCTTCAGGGGGTTTGAGTGGGGTGTGGTTAACAACATTTCATAATGCTTATGATGGACCAATGGTCCACTTAGTGCCTCTAGACACCACAGCAACAACACCTGATTTTAAATACACCCCAAGAGAATGGTATGCATTAGGAGAAGAACATCGATTAGAACCTTCTATTGTTGGGTCTTCATCTTCAACTGGTTTAGCTAGCTTTGCTTTAAACCCTTCTGCTGCTTCTTATGCATTCATGGAGAGGAACATACGTATTGTAGAGTCATCTGGAGCTATTACCCTTCGTCTTATTGATATACAAGAAGAACCTGTTACTGTTGAGATCATAGGTACAGGGGTTGTAAATAGCGTTAATACTTCTTTCACATTTAGAGTTGGATGTAAGGATGGACATTACTATAGTAACGGCATGTGTATCAAGTGTCAGACGGGGTCATTTAATAGTCTTGCTCTTATTAAAGAAAACCCTACCAGCTACTTTCATGCTTGTAGAAAATGCAGCGACAGAAGAAGCACTGTTGCTGAGGGTTCAACAAGCAATGAACAATGTCTCTGTGAGAAGGGGCATCATTTAGACAAAGACACGGGAGACTGTGTGCCTTGCCCAGCAGGTATTCTTCAAACCCTAAACCCTAAACCCTAAATTCTAATACTTGCGGGTTAAGGGCTATGCTTTCGGGTCGACGCACTTGGGGGGTTGGGGTTTAATGAATAACTGCAGCTTACAAATTAGGGTTTAAAACTAAGGGTTTAGGGTTTAGGGTTTAGGGTTTGGGGCATGGTACCGTATGTCTTGCGAGGCAATAAAATTAATTTTTAAGGGTTTAGGGTTTTGGAATATGGTGTTTGTGTTGGGGTTTAGGGTTTAGGGTTTTGCAAGTGTGGGGCTGGGGTGTCTCCGCAGGTTATTATAAAGACACCGTAGCAGACACGGGGTGTACAGGCGGTGGCTGTCCCCCTCACTCTGTCTCTCATGTTGTTGGTGCTGTTACCTCAGAAGAGAGATACTGCTCTTGGTAAGCCCTTGGAGACAGATTTTAGAGACAAAATTTAGAGACTATATTTAGAGACAGAACTTCGTTAAAGGGTTTAGAGATAATATTTAGAGATAATATTTAGAGATAATATTTAGAGACAATATTTAGAGACATAATTTATTCAAAAGATTTAGAGATTATATATGGAGACAGTACTTAGAGATAATATTTAAAGACAGAACTTAGAGACAGAATTTAGAGACAAGGATTTAGAGACACTGATTTAGAGATAAAATTTAGAGACAGTGATTGTAGGGAGGCAAGCAGTCTCTCAGTGTCTCTCTACGTGTTGCTGTCGCTGTTCGCATTTGTCTCCTGCTGTCTCCTTTTTTATTATTATATGTCTTTGTGTTGGTGTCTCTTCTTTGTGTCTGTAAGCATGCATGCATTCGGGTGTCTCCGTCTGCTGTGTGTATTGTCTCCTTCTCACTCCTATCTCCTTGTTTGTTTACCTCTTTCTCCACAGGTATCTGTGCTGCTGCTGTTGTTGCTGCATTTGATGTTATGTCTTTCTCTGCTGGTTCTGCTGCCTCTGCTGCCACTTCATGTTCTGCTGCTACTGTTGTTGCTGTTGCTGCTGCAGTTTACCCGGGTATTACGCTGTTTATACAGACGAAGAGATGCAGTGCTTAGAAGTAGAAGAGGGATACTTTTCTTCAGGTGGCTATGGGGCTGCTCGTATTGCTTGTCCCCCCTTTACTTCTACAAATGCAGATAATGGTTTGTCTATAGATTTGACGCACTGTCTCTGCAAGCCAGGGTATGCTCCAGCCTCAGCTGATTCTCTAGCTGATCCTTCTACACCTGCAAGTCTCCTTAAGCGTTGGCTGTTGTTAAACCCCTTTTATAAAAATCTTCAAGACACTCAAGTGTGTATGTTATGCGGTCGGAGACACTATAAAGGACGTGTCTCCGCTGAGGCATGTCTTGAATGTCCTCTTAACTCTTTCTCTAGCGAGTATGGGCCTACAGATAAAAGTAGTTGTAATATGTGTCTCCCTGGATTCTATCATACTTCTAATGAAGATCTACCTTGCGGAGAATGTCAAGCAAATCATTTCTGTGTGGGGTCAGAGCCTGCCCTGGAGGTACTGTCTCCTTTCGCAGGAGACAAAGTCCCCTGTGGAGAGCATACACAAACTGTAGAGCCTAACAGCCAAAATACAGACCCCTTCAGCTGCATGTACGTTACGCAACAATAACAATAAGGGTTTAGGGTCTAGGGTTTAGGGTTTAGGGTTTAGGGTTTAGGGTTCAGGGTCCAGGGTTTAGGGTTTGGAGTTAAGTGTGTATGGGTTTTATGGTTTCAAACTTCGTGTGTAGAGTTTCGCGTTTCGTTCTTAGAGTTTGGTATCTAGGGTTTAGGGTTTAGGGTTTAGGGTTTAGGGTTTAGGGTTTAGGGTTTAGGGTTTAGGGCTTAGGGTTTGTGGGTGTTTGTGTGTGCAGGTGCACTGAAGGGTATGAGTTTGGAGGTATTGACAGCAACACAAACAAAGTGATTTGTCTCCCTGTCCCTTTGGGTTCTTACAAAGAAAGTCTAGGAAATATTAAAGGCGTCAAATGCCCCCCAGGCAGCAACACTTTAAATACTGCTTCAACGTCTCTCTCAGATTGCGTCTGCAGCGCGGGATATTACTTAGATCAAGACAGCAGGGTTTGCCAGGTAAGAAGGAGACACCAAAGGAGACAGATCCATTAAAGACGTAAAAGGAGACAGATGCATTAAAGACATAAAAGGAGACAGATGCACTAAAGACATAAAAGGAGACAGATAGATTAGTGACATAGAAGAGACAGATAGATTAGAGACATAGAAGGAGACAGATGCATTAAAGACATAGAAGGAGACAGATGCATTAAAGACATAGAAGGAGACAAATAAATTAAAGACAGAAATGATAGAGACAGAGATATTAAACTTCCAGGAGACAGCAGAATAAACGAAAGAAAGCCACAGACACCTTTTTGCATTTGCTGCTGCTCCTCCTCCTCCAACCCTCCTGCTGCTGCTGCTAATGCTGCTGTTGCTGCTGCTGCTGCTGTTGTTGTTTGTGTTTGCTGCAGCCTTGCCCTGTGGGTGCATATTGTTTAGGGGGTATTGATCCTGCGACGAATATGCACAGCTCTTTTGTGTTATGTCCTGCAAATACAACAACAAAAGGAGAGATGTCTTCATCGCTAAAAGATTGCTTGTGTGATAAAGGGTATTATAGAGCAGGGTCTGGTACTAGCTTAGATACAGTTAATTGCAATAAATGTAGAGTTAACTCTTATAAAGATTGGATAGGCAATGAAAGCTGCAAACAATGCAGCGAAAACTCAGGGATGAATGTTACAGGGTCCACCTCTTCAGCGCAGTGTCTGTGCAGCCCCGGGTATTATTATAACAGCGAATTAAGAGAATGTCTTGCTTGCAAACAAGCATATAAATATTGTCCAGGAGGAGAGACAGATTGTACTGAAGATGATAAAGAATGTGTAGACGGAAAGAAGCCCAATCAGCCTGTTAATTGCCCAAAGCATACCCGCATTACGGAGGGGTTCGATACCCCCTCAACCCTCGATGATTGTAATTAAACCCTAAACCCTAAACCCTAATTATCCCCTAACCCTCTTCTACTGTATATACACCTCAGCATATAACAATACACAACACGTACAGACCAAATCCACATATACCCCACAAACAACAAAGGCTATACATGCATAACAACTGCTGCTGGTGTTGCTGCTGCTGCTGCTGCTGCTGTTGCTGCTGCTGTTGCTGCAGGCAAGTGTGACCGTGGTTATGCGTTTAAACATATAAATTTGGAAGATAATATAAAAGTGTGCGAGCCTTGCAGCGAGGGTTCATACAAGTCTACTGTTCAAGACATTAACTGCAATGGTTTATGCGGTGTCTCCTCAACAAGTTTAGAGGGGGCTCAAGCACAAGCTCAATGCTTCTGTGAAGAGGGGACATATTATGCTGCAGGTGTATGTCATGCATGTCCTGATGGTGCTGTTTGTCTTGGGGGTTTAGTAGATGCAGCAGTTGAACGCCTCTTAGCAGATCCTAGCTATGTTGCAATTACAAACGAAGATCATGTGAAGCCTTATTCTCAAGCAGGATATTATTTAAATAAACAAAGAGAGTTTCTTACATCTCCTTCAGACTGGCAATTCTTAAAATGCCCTATTGCAGATGCATGCTTAGAGTTTGGAGTATGTTCTTCAACTATGGGTAACTATCTTTGTAGCGAATGTAAGTCAGGCTATACAAATGGCTTTGAGAAGGACGAAATATGTACTGCTTGTCCTGCAGAGATCCCTAATGCATTATTGTTTGTTGGATATCAATTGGGTTTATTATTATTTAATGTAGGGATGGCGTACATGAACGTTGCTGCTGGTTTTAATAGAAGATCTATACACTCAATTGTCATTAAGATCGCTTCAAACTTCCTTACATGCATGTCTGTTCTTACTGTTGTAGATTTTAATCAAATTAGCCTTCCAACATGGGTTACAAACTTAACACAAAATGTATCGGAGACTATCATACAGAAAGAAGCAAGCAGCACAAGGTTCACTGCAGTCGAGTGTCTTCTTCGTGAAGGTTTTTCTTTGTCTTTCTCTGACTCATTTTTTTATTCAATGCTTCTTAATGCATTACTTCCTATTATCTTGCCTATATTGGCTACATTTATATTATACTTTTTCCTTCATCGATTTCAACATTACTATCGTAACTCGATTAAAAAAAAACTCTTACTCTTAGCAGAGACAGAGAGATATGGGTTAACAAGCTTAACTGTGCAATTAAAAGAAAGATATGAAGAAGACAGAGCCTTTATGATGTTTCGATATGTTCCTATCCCTGGAGATTCTCAGTGGAGGAGATGGGTGAAGTTTGTTGAAGATATGATTCCTATTTATGTCACAGTTTTATTCTTTTTATACACTGCAACTACAAGACATATGTTAAGTTTATTAGATTGCTCTATTATAGATTATGGTAGTGCTTATGGTTCTAAGTCTTTCTTACGTGCTGCTATGTCTATAGAATGCAATGTACAGCCATCAAGCGATTATTTTAAATTCTTTGCTCTTGGGATCGTTGGGATCGCCGTGTGGAGTGTGGGGATTCCACTTGTCTCCTTTTCTGTGCTGTATGCAAATCGTAAGAATCTTAATAGTAGAGAGACACGTCTTAAGTACGGTTTCCTTCATAATGGGTTTGTTAAACAATACTGGTTCTGGGAGACGGTTGTCTTTGCGAGAAAATTCAGCGTTCTTGTTGTCTCCTCTGTTCTTATGAGTTCAAGCGATAATAATGGGTCTCGTCTTTGGCCTGCATGCGTCGTCGCCGTCATCTTCAATATTTATCACTTAAACTGTCAACCTTTCGATAAAAGGTATTTCTACAACTACACAATTAAACCCTCTAGAGCCCCTGATATATATATATATATATATTTATATTTATATTTATATATACGTGTATATATATCTGCATGCAAATATGCCTGTATTTATCACTTAAACTTTCAGCCGTTCGATAAGAGTTATTGCTACAACTACACAATTCAACACAATAAACAGCCCCATATATATAAATATATAAATATATATATATTTTTATATTATATGCATGTATATATGCCTGTATTTACCACTTATACTGTCAGCCATTCGATTAAAAGTGTTTAAAGCAAGAGCACAAACAAAATATATATATATATATATATATAT
>NW_013550187.1:0-12433 GCF_000499425.1 Eimeria acervulina | reverse complement strand
ATATATATATATATATATATATATCATGCATATATAAACATATGCACATACGCATATTCGTATATACACATATACATACACATACACATGCATATATATATATATACTATATATATAATAAAGACAAACGAATAAAAGCAAAAGCACGATCAAGAAAAAACAAAGAGGAGATAGAAACAGTCGTGATAGAGAAAGAAAGACTCCTTAGAAGGAACCCATTAAATAAAAGGAGACACATATACACCCCACAAGTTAACAGCGCATGCATACACCTCAAAGTCTCCTCTGCGGTGTCTCCGCAACTCGCAGGAACTACTCCACTCTCGACAACCTAGAAAACCACAGCATGTCTATTTGGACGTTGACGATTTGCATTATGTTGGTGGGTTTAGGGTTTAGGGTTTAGGGTTTAAGGTCTAGGGTTTAGGGTTTAGGGTTTAGGGTTTAGGGTTTAGGGTTTAGGGTTTGTGGTTTGTGTGTAGGCAATATCGGGTTCGAATTTTCCGGCGAATGTGAATGTAGCACTTGCAATAGTAGTAGTTGTGGCTTTATTATTATTTGCATTAGAGGTCTTGGTGAATTTAATGTTTGCGTACTTTGATAATGTTCGTGCTAATCGTTCTTTCTTTAGAGTGCCTGTGATTGGATGTCTATTTCGAGCATTTTCAAGATGGTCGGAGAAAAGAAAGTCTTGGGAGCCTATAGTTGTTTATGATGTTGAGAATGATATAATCCAATTGATAGCAGCAAAGAGACATAGATCTCTAAAGATAAGTACTCCTAAACAAAGTAATAGAAGAATTAATACAAGAGAGAGACATTACTTTCTTAAAGTCATGGCGGAGACACTTGGTTTTGCTGTTGTGCATATGAAGTTAGATGTTATACCCGGTACATTCTTAGAATTTGTATTAAGACTAGGATTTGCTTTTCATAAAGTTGAAGAAGAGACACAAGAAAGTAATAAATCTCTACAAGCTATTGCTAGAGGGGATATCTCTATGTTAGCTGATTGGTCTTTACAACAAAAACAAAAGCTATCAAGGAGAGGTGAAGCAGTTAAAAAAGAAAAGAATAATAATAAAACTGAGCCTCTTGAAGGCTTCTTTAGAAGAATAGAGAAGCGGCTTGCAGGAGATCAGAAACGAATTAAAAGAAGAAGGTTAAAAGATATTGAAGGAGGCTGTTCAGCTAGCGACTTAGAGCAAGAGAAGGATGATGAAGATGATGATGATGAAGATGAAGAAGAAGAAGAAGAAGAAGAAGAGGAAGAAGAAGAAGCAGAAGATAAAGAACAAGAAGATAGCGAGACAGAAAGAAGCAAGCAAAACAGTGAAGATCCAAACACCGAGAAAAAATCATGTAAACAAACCCTAAACATATATATACTCTGCATGCATACACCAGCTGTATATACACACCAATCTCTATATGCCTACATACATACACATGGATCAGAATATAATACAATTATATATATATAATATTATATAGTATATACATTATATATCTACGCATGCATATTTATATTTTTTCATAGAAAACAAATATCTGTGTCATACATAGACTTATGTATATGCATATAAATACGTATATTTATATATATGTATGCATATATATACATTTATATATATATAAATATTATATATATATATATATACATATATATATATGTATATACATTTGCGTCTTCATGAATTTATGTATATATGCATGGATCCAAAAGCGTTTATGTATATTTAAATAAGCACCTGTATGGGTGTACATATATATATATATATATATATATATGCATTGATATATATATATATATTAATATATTTATATATACATATATATATGTATATATGTATATATATATATATATGTATTTCTGTATAGATCCATATATATACATCTAGATATATATATTTGTATATGTACATATGTATATATATATATATATATGCATCTACAGTGCAGGTATGAAGCTGAAGAGTTGTGTATGTGTGTGTGTGCGTTGGGGTGTCTGTGCAGCACCGAACGTCGAGCGTTTGATGTCTGAGTTGGGTAGAGAAGAGCAAAGAGAGTCTGCATATATATTTGATAATGAAGTAATGGAGTGCGGCATGCCTTTATCAGAGTTATACCTTGCTTTATTAAAGCTGCAGCTTGAAGATGCAGCAACAATCAGCCACCAATATGAAGAGTTTAGAGCAAGAAAAGCAGCTTATTTAGCGAGAGCAGCAGAGAAATTACGCTTAAGAAATAGAAAGTTAAAACTTATCAGATATGCTCTGCATGCAGCAGCAACAGGTGCAGCAGATTCAGATATTGAAGCATTAGGATTTACATCGGAGGCATTCAAACAAATACAGCAAAATGTTGATGAGCTTATTACCCAACAGAAACATTTGAAGGAGACTCTTAACCGTCTTAAGAATGAGCCTGACTCTTATCAAGGTGAAGATCTTGAAGTTGAGTGGATAGATGATAATACTAAAGGAGACGCTGATGCTAACAAAGAAGAAGAAGAAGAGACAGATAAAACTCTACAAGATGATAATAACCAGCAAACCACCAATGCCATCAGGTAAACCCTAAACCCTAACTAAACCCTAAACCCTAAATAAACTCTAAACTCGAAATAAACCCTAAACTCGAAATAAACCCTAAACCCTAAATAAACCCTAAACCCTACATGCACTCACACGTACCCACACAAATACGCAAACCCTTATATATACAGTATTGCTGCTAAACAGCTGCATAAACCCTAAACCCTAAACCCTTAGGCAAAAGAGTTTGCAGCAAAGGGGTAGTATGTAAAGGGTCTTATGCTGAGGAAGTTAGGTGAAAGTACAAACAAAAACGAAAATAATAATTCAAGACAATAAGCAGAGTGATAGGAAGGGATGTGTTTGTATTTATATTCTTTTTTTATGCTGCTGCTCCGTGTCTCTTTTGCTGCAGCAACGGCAGCAGAAGCAGCAGCAGGAAAGGCAGCATCAGCGAACATAGCGAATCTTCAGAGACAGATGAAGAAGAAGGAGAGAGAAAGCCTATATATCTCATCGGCGCAGATGCAGACGAGTGGGCTGAAGGAGACTAAAAAGGAGACAGATAAGGAGACAGATAAGGAGACAGATAAGGAGATTGAAAAGGAGACAAAGGATGAAAAGGAGACAGGGGAGCAGATAGAGAAGGAGACAGACAAGGAGACAGACAAAACAACGAGCGAAAAGAGAGGTGGTTGCATGCAAGACAAGAAGGAGGCAAACAAGCAAAAAATTAACAAACAGACAATGATAAGGGTGTCTCTTCTTTGCTTCTAACCGCGTTATAAACACGAGTATATATGTATATATAATGCATGCACAACCCTGAGGTGTACGTACACCTCAGCTACGCCAACAAACTCCAGAACGGAGCCTCTCATTAAAATATCTTCTTTCTTTCTCCCTCTTCATAGCCCCAAATGAATACGAACAAAACGCACAGCCTCTAAGCTGTCTAAAAACAAACAAAAACATCTGCATGCAGATATAATAGAGGCAGCGGCATATAATAATCACTGAAATATGCAAACAACACGCAGTGTACAGACACCGCATGCATATATATATATATATATCATATATATAGATTGCATGCATGCGTGTCTGCCTAAACCCTAGGCCAAAAGGAGGGCATAGGACGGCTGGGAGAGTCTGAAGGAAAACCCCAAGCCCTAAACCCTAAACCCTAGCGGATGTTGTTTGAACGGAGTGTATATCCAGCGGGGCATCCGCATCTCCAAACGCTCTTCGTTTGCTTTTTATATTTCTGTACAAACAGAAAGAAGAAAGCTAGTGTGGCTGAAGCAAACCCTAAACCCTAAACCCTCGCTGTTGGGGTTTCTGTTTGTTTTTGCGTTTGTGTTTGTTTTTTGTTTATTTGTTGCAGCCATTAAAAATAAACAATTAATTAGTTGAGTAATATATGAAAACAAAATAGAAAGACAAAGAAAGTAAAATATATCAAATATAATTAAAATAATATTGAGGCTCTTGCTTCTCCAGCATTCCCGATGAAAAACACAAACACTATTTTTTGTGTTTTGTTTGATGCGGGTTTCTTCGACCCGTTTTATATATATTGAGGTGCCCAGACACCCCAATCTGCATGCAGGGGTTAATTTCTATGAAGAGCCTCTCTTGGCTATACACCTTGGCACTGCAGCAGCAGCAGCAGCAGTAGCAGGGGCTGGAGGTGTTGCTACCACAGGAGCAGGAGCTGCAGTTGAAGAAGAAGCAGAAGCAGCAGCAGCAGCAGGATGAGAATCTGTAGACGGTGCTGCAACTGTCTCTGCTGGAGGAGTATCAGCTGCAGCAGTAGGAGCAGCTGTATCTGCTTGTTGCGAGTGTGTATTATTACTTTGCTGATGATTATTTTGTTTATCTTTTTCTTTGTCGCAGCTGCAAATTGCTGTTGAATGCCACGAAGCAACAACCAAAGCACCCACAACAAATGAAGGCACCAGCACAGCTACTAAAATTTTCCAAGTTTGAAAATCTGATTTTCCAGACCCAACTTCTTCCTTTGCAGACCCCTAAACAAGCCCCAACACACGCATGCATGCATGCATGCATGCATGCATGCATGCATGCAAATTATCAATCCATACATAATAATAATATATTCATCCATCCAAATTATATATCCATGCATCCATGCAAAGAAACAACTACAAATGCATGCATCCATGCATACATCCGATTAAAGAAAACTATTAATGCATGCATGCATGCAATGAAACAACTACTAATGCATGCATGCAGAAACAGCTAATGCATGCGTGCATGAGGGAAAAAAATAAAGACGAAAGAGAGACAAAATAAAGACAAAGGACAGACAAAAGAGAGACAGCAGGAGCAGCAGCAGCAAAAGCAGTAGCAGCACAACCAACATCAGCAGCAGCATCTGCAGCAGCATCACCACCACCACAACCCCCAACGTGATAAGCAGCAACAGCAGCAGCAGCAACAGCAGCAGCAGCAACAGCAGCAGCAGCACTATTAGCAGCAGCAGAAGGAGACAGTTTGTCTTACTTTGGCGTTTCCCTCTAGCACTGTCTCCTCCGCCTCCCAGAGCACCACCTTTGCTGCACCCCACACATGTCGATGCTGATCGCTAATTCGCTGAGAGACAAGCATTGCTGCATCTGCTGCAGTAAAGGGTTCTGTCTCCTTATGCTCGCTTAGAAAGAATTCACTAGTAAAGTAAGAAGGCGGATAACGCGCTCCTGCTGCTGCTGCTGCTGCTGCTGCAGCAGCAGCAGAAGATACCTGGCCTGTCTCCCCACCCCCAACCTGCTGCTGCTGCTGCTGCTGCTGCTGCGGCTGCTGTACCCCACGAATTTCAATATGAACTAATATGCGGCTCTCTGGTAGCTGCATCTCTGCCTGTCTCCTCTGGTGAGGAGACACCCTAACACCAAACTCGCGTGTCTTCAGCAGCGTCGATGCTCCTGCAGGAGACACTACACGTCTGCACGTGCCCTGCAGTATTACTCTGCTTACATCCAAGTACTTGCGCGTAGGAAACCTAAACAAACAAACAAATAAACAAACATTATATAAATGCATGCATGCATCCATGCATGCATGCATGCAGACTGTGTGTGCATGCAGAGTATGCATGCATTCAAAGGTGCACATGCATGCAGGTGCATGAATACGTGTGCAATCATGCATGCATGCATGCATGCATGTATGTATGGATGGTATTGATGCTGGTTTGGGGCTTTGTTTATGTTGGTGTTTGTGTGTATATGTTACGGCATGTCTGCGGTTGATGAGTTAAGTATGATGGAGTCATGTGGGGTGAAGTCTTCTTGAGGGAAGTAAGAGGAGCCTGCTGCTGCTGCTGCTGCTGCTGCAGTGTCTCTATCAGCATCATCAGCAGATATAAGCTGTACTATCTGCTGCGGGAAGCTTCGGATATCCAGCCCCAAGCCCTCTGCCGATAACTCAATTAATAGCTGCACATCTCTATCCTGCTGTTGCATATTAGGAGACCCTTTAATTGCGCATGCAGCAAGAGGGCCCCCAGGTTCAAAGCAAAAGCGCATAGAGGAGACACCTCGTAATGCAGCAGCAGACAGAGACGATCCGCTTTCTGCTGCTGCTGCTGTTTTGCTGTCTCCGCTGTTCCTTCTTTCGCTGCACACCACAGCCCCTTTGTTTGCTGCTGCTGCTCCTGCTACTGCAGAGTCGGTGCAGGTGGTGTTGATGAGAGCAGACGAACCAACGGAGACAGCAGCATCGTCTCCGCATGCACCGCCAACGCATGCAGCCCCAACGCATGCAGCCCCAACGCATGCAGAACTCAAACAAGGTGCTCCACCTCCACAGTTCTGAGGTACTACCATCAGCACCGACATCACCGCATTATAATCTTTATAGAACAGCCAGGGCTCCGCTAGCAGCAAGCGAACAACACGCTGAGCTGCAAGCTCGTTCTGCATGCATGCATGCATGCATGCATGCATGCATGCAGAAGAGCGACACATGCACACATACACACAAACGCAGAGACAACTCAGCGCCAAGCAAATACTAATATATAATATACACCCCAAATGCACGTGCATCTCAGCAAATCTATATATCACAGATAATACACAGCTAGCTAGCTAGCTAGCTATCTACGCACTCCCTAGCTAGCTAAAGAAGAGCTGGGGATGCAAGCTAGCAGCTAGCTAAACGTAACAATGCGTGCACCGCGGGGGTAGCTAGCTGGGACTCGCTATGGCTAGCTAGCTGTACGTTGATATAGCTAGCTACAACTTGCTGCAGGAGCAGCGACCTGCAGCTAACTAGTACAGCTAGATGTCTGCAGCTAGCTGTGGATGTGTGTAGCTAGCTGAACAGGTTTATAGCTAGCTGTACACATCTACAGCTAGCTGCGTATACCTATAGCTAGCTAGTTATACCCCCAGCCAGCTGGTTATATCTACAGCTAGCTAGTAGTATCTACAGCTAGCTGTGTATATCTACAGCTAGCTAGTAATATCTACAGCTAGCTAGTAATATCTACAGCTAGCTGCGTATATCTACAGCTAGCTAGTTATACATACACCTGCAGCTAGCCATGCACTCACCTCTCTGCCTAACATAGCAACCCTCCTAAGGTCTCCGAGCCCCGTCAGACGAAAGTTCGTCAGTATTTCATTTTCAAGCAGCAAAGAGCGCAGCGAGGAGACAGCGGAGACATCTAAACCCGCTGCTATCTGCCCTGAACACGGATTCCCAGACTGCGCCTTCTCCTAAGAATAAAATAAATAAACAAATAAATAAATAAATAAATAAATGTATATATATATAGACAGAGAGAGAGAGAGAGAGATGAACAACCCAAGTAGTAGCACGACTGGAGGATCAGAAGCAGCAGCAGCAAAGCAGCAGCAAAGGAGCTGCAGCAGCACCAACCGGAGAAAAGCAGCAGGAGTAGCAGCAGCATGAGTATGAGCAGCAGAACAGCAGCAACGTAGCAGCAGAACAGCAGCAAAGTAGCAGCAGCAGCAGCACACAGTTGAGAGATATGCTTACAGAGAAGCAAAAGCCTAGCATTGTTAATCTATGCCCGGAGACAAACCACCCTGCAGCCTGATTAATTAATTCTTTTTGCTGTCTCCTTTGACGGCTTAACCCTCTTCTTTGGCTTGGTGTCTCTGCAACAAGTGTGCGTGCATGCGCCCAGCGTGCATAAGATGTAGGAAACGATAAATGAAGCAGCCTATACCACTGTCGATTTATTAAAGCAGCAAACGAACGAGACAGACGATTAGGAGACACTGAAGCCCCAGAGAATACCAGCAAAATGTGATATGTGGGGTCGTGAGGCATCAAACGATTCAACAAATGCCTGAAACACAAACCCTAAACCCTAAACCCTAAACCCTAAATAACCCTAAATAACCCTAAAGGCCCTAAGCAACCCTAAACCCTTCAAAGCAGTCTACGAGAGACACTATCAAGAAAATTCTTATTCACACAATCCACAGAAGAAACACAGCAAATCCACCCCCCCACCCTGCAAACCCTAAACCCTAAACCCTAAACCCTAAACCCTAAACCCTAAACCCTAAACCCTACTGCGCCATTCGTCGCGCTTCTTCTGTAGTTGGGCCAAACTGATGCTCCACCGTCAACTCTGCATTACGAGGGGAAGATTGATCTGAGCGTAAAGCAGCAGCAGTTGCTGCTGCTGTTGTTGTTGCTGCTGCTGCTGCTGCAACTGAGGGCCCTGCTGCTGCTGCTGCTGCTGCTGCTGCTGCTGCCGCCGCTGCTGCTGCTGCTGCTGTTGGTGCGGATGGGCCTGGTGAGGCCCTGTCTCGCCATTCTTGTGCTGGACCTGTTGAAGCATTTGCTGCTGCACCTGCTGTTGCATTTGCTGCTGTTACATTTGCTGCTGGTGCATTTGCTGCTGCTGCATTTGCTGCTGCCGCATTTGCTGCTGTTGCATCTGCTGCATTCAGCAGCCTTTTCAAACCCCCCTCTAAATCAGTCATTGCACCGCTAAGTTGCACCGAAAGTGCAGACAAAGCCCCAGGGAAAGACTCCCCCACACCCCCTAACAGACAGCAGCAGCAGCAGCAGCAGCAGCAGCAGCAGCATTAGTAGTAGTAGCAGCAGCAGCAGAAGCAGGGAGGGGTGCCTTGTTGTAGTAAACGACAGCAAACTTCAGCAACAGAAAAAATATATTCACCCACCTGCTGCAGCAGATTCTTTCGGAGACCCATCTCCTTGCTGCTGCTGCTGCTGCTGCACCTGCTGCAGCGTCTCCGCGACTTTGCGCAGCACTTCCTTCACTTCTGCTGCTGCAGTAGCAGCAGCAGCAGGCTGTTTATCTACGGTGCCGGAAGGAGACAGTTTATCTGCACAGACAGAAAAGAGACATCCACCAATCTAGTTGCAGCAGCAGCAGCAGCAGCGGCAGCAACAACAGCAGCAGCAACATCAGCAGCAGCGTCAGCAGCAGCAACAACAGCACCATGATTACAGGCAGCCAACACCCGTGCTTCTACATATCGAATTCAAAGACCAGCCGCTTCACCTTTAGGAGGAGCAACAGAAGCAGCAGCAGCAACAGCAGCAGCAGTTACACTAAGAACCCTAGAACCGGTAGGCAGCAGCAGCAGAAGCAGCAGCAGCAACAGAGTGTATGATTACTGTCTTCTGCTGTGTCTCGAAAAGAGTTCTTCTGGTTTTCGATGCACTCAACGGAGACGCCTCCGTTGCTGCTGCTGTTGCTGCTGCTAAGAGGAGACAGCTGCTGCTCTAGGGCTCCAGGCCGGGGAGGCAGCTGCAGCCGCGGGCCCCTCCACTTTCTTCTTCGTTTTGCTGCTGTTGCTGCTGCTGTTGGTGTCTCAGGGGAATCAGCAGCAGCAGCAGCGATAATGCCTGCTGAAAGAGAACAACACCTGCTGCTGCTGCTGCTGCTGCTGCTGCTGTTTCTGCTGCTGAAGCTAAAACAGCAGCAAAACAAAAACAGCAACAATAGCCGCAGCAGCAGACTCTTCGATCTTTGCTGCTGCTGCTGCTGCAGCGCGAAAAAAGGCTGCTTCTTTTCGGGCTGCCCGTCTACTAACAATGCGTGGGACTGTTGCCGCTGCTGCTGCTGCTGCTGCTGCGTGCTGCTGAAGCCTATCAAATCTTGTGAGGCTGCAGGGGGACACTCTGCTGCTGCAGCGCTGCGCTGTGGATTGTCTCTCCTAGAGAAGGGAGACAAGACTGCAGCTGCTGCTTTTGTCGTTGCTGCTGCTGCTGCTGCCTTGGGTAGGGTGTACATACACCTCAGCAGGGTCTCAAGCTGAAGCTGCGATTTGGGGGCCCCTCCTTGGGGCCCCCAAATGACGCTCTTCTCCTCCTCTACAATTAGCATCTTTCAATCGTTTGCTGCTGGTTGTCATGCTTTTGCTGCTGCTGCTGCAGCTGCAGGCCTTGCTGCTGCTGCTGCTGCTGCTGCTGCTGCTGCTGCTGCTGTTAGAGTCCCTTGTCTCCTTACTTTGAGGAATCCATCCCTAGAAAAGCACAGTTGCTGCTAGCAGCAGAATCTGCTGCGAGTTAGACAACAACCCAGCAAAACCCGCTGCCGTTGCTGCTGCTGCTGCTGCTGCTGCTGCTGCGGCTGCTGGAGAGGCAGCAGCAGCAGCCAGGAAGCCAAATGCATAAGCAGCAAATGAACAGCACTCAGCAGCACGAGTCACCGCTGAGCCGACCTCCTCTAACCCTAAACCCTAAACCCTAAACCCTAAACCCTCGGGGTAACAGCCGCCTCCACCAGAGGGATTCGATTGTGAGTGTTGGTCGGCGCCTCCAGAAGAATACACCCTAAACCCTAAACCCTAAACCCTAAACCCTAAACCCTCAGCTTTCAACCTCAGATGCCCAGGTCTGTATCTCAGGCACTTAGAAGCCGTAGAAGCCGGTCCTTTGCAGCTAGGGTTTAGTGTTTAGGGTTTAGGGTTTAGGGTTTAGGGTTTGGGGTGCCCATACAAAGCGACCCGAAGGGTTGTGGGGGAGGCTGGAGGCAGCAAGAAGAATATCTTTCTTTGTATTTATAAATCTTCATTTTATTGTTGTTTTTAAAAAGGGTTTTATATCTGCAAAGGCTTTTCTTTCACTGTCAATGGAGCAGCAGCATCAGCAGCAGCAGCAACAGCAGCAGCAGCAGCAGCAGCAGCAACTCATCGACTCCAGGAGGTCGTGCTGCCTGTAACCTTTATATTAAACCATTGATTTCTTCTTTTTGTTTATTTAGTTTATCTTCTTCTCTTCTTTTTTAATTACTTTCTAGTTTTTAGGTGTACAGACACCTCAACCCCTCAAACAGCACTTCGTGTGTGGGGCCCCAGAAGGCTATCATATATTTTCTTTTAAAGCCAGAGCAGCAACAAAGGCATTAAGCAGCAGCAACAGCAGCAGCAGCAATAACAACAACAACAACAGCAGCAGCAGCAGCTCTTAGCTGGTGAGGTGATGGTTAAGCTTCCTGAAGACGAAGCCAGTACAAACTAGGGTTTAGGGTTTAGGGTTTAGGGTTTAGGGTTTGTAGGATGTTGCGACGCACGGCTCGTTTACGAAAAGAGTATTTATATCGCAAGTCTTTGGAGTTAAAGGAGCAGCAGCTAGCAGCAAGAAAGGCAGCAGTTAGAGCAGCATTAGATGAAGGGAGGCCTATAGGAACAGAGATAGGCGGTGCTGCAGCAGCAGCAAGACTTGCACAAACCCTTGATCTTCAAGACGAAAAAAACAAACAACTCACCACTCATCAAGATGATGAATATGCATATGCAGGTCGGTTGCTGTTGCTTGTTTTGCTGCTGTTCCTGCTGCTGTTGCTGTTCCTGCTGCTGTTGCTGTTGCTGCTGCAGCTGCTGTTCCTGCTCCTGTTGATGCTGCTGCTCCTGCTGCTGTTCCTGCTGCTGTTGATGTTGCTGATGCTGTTCCTGCGGATGCTGTTCCTGTTGCTGCCGCTGTTGCTGCTGCTGTTGCTGCTGCTGTTGCTGCTGCTGTTGCTGCTGCTGCTGCTCTTGTTTGTATTGCTGTCGCTGCTGCTGTTGCTGTTGCTGTTGCTGCTGCTGTTGCTTATTGTTGTTGTTTAATTTTTGTTTATCTCCTCTTCAATTGATTTTATTTAATTGACGGAGTATTTTACAAGTGTATATTAAATATATATATTAATGCTTATCATTTTATGTTTTCTTTTATTTATTTAATTTATTTAATTTAATTTAATTTAATTAATTTATTTTAATTTAATTTATTTAATTTAATTTAATTTAATTTAATTTATTTATTTAATAGGGACAGACAAAGACCTAAGTTTGTATCGCCATACAAAAACATTTTATTTATTCGCTGTACATCTTTCAATGTGCAGAATTACTAACAGCAAAATATATTAAAATAATATAATATAATTAATATAATATATAGTATGATATAATATAATATAATATAATATAATTTAATAGATTTGTTTTGTTTTGATGTATTGAACAGGGATAGAAGACCCCCGAGTAGTTCTAACAACAAGCAGAGAGCCTTCATCTAGGCTGCAGCAATTTGCTGCTGAGCTTCGTCTTTTAATTCCTAAGTGCACTCGCATAAACAGAGGCGGTTTAATTTTAAAAGATTTAATCGAACTCTGCAACGCTAAGGCTGTCACTGACCTACTTATCGTACATGAACATAGAGGTATGTCTTTATATATATATATATATATATATATATGTAGATTCATGCTTCTATATGTATCTATATATATATATATTTATGTATATATATATATATATTATATTTATATTTAATTTGTTTGCGCTTAGGGGAGCCAAGGTCTTTGATCTCTCTCTCTCTCTCTCTCTCTCTCTCTATATATATATATATATATATGTATATATACATAT
>NW_013550188.1:2543-5015 GCF_000499425.1 Eimeria acervulina | reverse complement strand
CAGTCTCCCAGCAGCAACGCGAGGAGTAGCAGCTCAGGCCTTATGCGCATGCACAGCAGAGAGACAACTCTTTGCAAAGTTTGTTGCTTCGAATGCACCCGATGTAAGGGTTTAGGGTTTAGGGTTTAGGGTTTAGGGTTTAGGGTTTACGGGTTAGGGGTTAGGGTTTTAGGGTTCAGGGTTTAGGGTTTAGGGGTCAGAAGTGCTTGCTAGATGTGTTGCGTTGAGTATACCCGATGTGAGCTCCCGAGGGCTTAGGGTTTATTAGGGTTTAGGGTTTAGGGTTTAGGGTTTAGGGTTTGTGGTTTAGAAGGAGCTGCAAGTTATTCAAGAGGGGATAGCAACAGCAACATATGACGCCCTTTGCCCAGCCGTCTTGGCTTGCAACAGCGTACAAGACCTCTCGTGGGGCTCTGCTGCTGCTGCTGCTGTTGCTGCTGCTGTTGCTGTTGCTGCTGCTGCTGCTGCTGCTGCTGTTGTTGCTGCTGCTGTTGTTGTTGCTACTGCTGCTGTTGTTGCTGCTGCTGCTGGTGTTGCTGCTGCCGCTGTTGTTTTTATTGCTGCTGCTGCAACGGCTGCTGCTGCAACGGCTGCAGTAGTGCTGTTGGGCTTTGAGGGGCATGCGGCATTATCAGCGAACCTGCTGCTTCTGTTGCTGCTGCTGCTGCTGCTGCTGCATGCATGCATGCAGAGACATAAGGGATACGCTGCTGCTGGAGATGATAGCCTTGCAAAGCGCCCCACAAGACTCTGCTGCGCTGCTGCACAAGTTGGATCAGCTGGTTCTGGTGGGGTGTATAGGCAGCTGCTGCTGCTGTTACTGCTGCTGCTGTTGCTACTGTAGCCGCTGCTGTGTTGCTGCTGCCTCGCTACTGTTAGGTGGTCTTGCTGCTGCAGTTGCTGCCGTAGCCGCTGCTGCGCTGCTGCTGCTTCGTTTCTTGCTGTTGCTGCTGCTGCAGCTGTCTTGTGCTGCTGCTGCTGCCGCTGCGGCTTCATGCACCCGCCGCATTAGCAGCAGCATCAGCAGAAGCATCAGCAGCAGCATCAGCAGCAACAGCATCAGCAATGTGAGTGTTGCTGCTGCTGCTGCTGCTGCTGCTGCTGCTGCTGTTTGTAGGATATTGAAGAGCGTCTCTTCTTCCGCGTTGAAATTGCTGTAGAAGAAATGCGCAGATATACACCCGGCCCTCAACAACTGACGCGGTAAACCCTAAACCCTAAACCCTAAACCCTAAAGCAGCAGACACAAGGCAGCATGAACAGCAGCAGCAGCTACAGCAGCTGCAGCAGCAGTAGCAGCAGATTGTGCGTGATATGTGCAGGGATTCGCTGCTGCAGCAAACATATCCACCAGTGCTGCAGTGCCTTCACTTGGTGCTGCTGCTGCAGCAGCGCCGCATTGGGGACGGAAGCGGAGACTCTCCCCCAGCAGCAGCAGCAGCAGCAACAGCAGCAGCAGCAGCAGCAGCAGCAGCAGATCCCTTTGATGCCGCATGCAGCGATGTTTTAGCTGCGTGTCTCTCTTCTCTTGACTCTGCAGCACGAGCAATTGCTGCTGCTGGTTTGTCTCTGCTGCCCCCAGCAGCAGATGCTCCCCCAAACAACGTTGAGGTGCAAACCCTAAACCCTAAACCCTAAACCCTCAGCTGTTAGAAGACGCATAACACTCTCTTCGGTCTCAATGCGCACTGTGATTTAGGGTTTATGCTGCCAGTCTGGGGTTTCAAGTCTCTATCGCTTAGGGTTTAGGGTTTAGGGTTTAGGGTTTAGGGTTTGTGTTTCTTAGGTGACGCTGTTGGTGAGTTTGTTCCTCATTAAGAACCTGACCTTTCTGCAGTAAGTCTTACTTACGGGTTTAGGGTTTAGGGTTTAGGGTTTTATTGTTTCGGGTTTAGGGTTTAGGGTTTAGGGTTTAGGGTTTAGGGTTTGGCGTACAGGGAGCTTGTTTGCGTGTTTAGTTGCGGTCGTTTAAAGGGGTATTTCTGTTTGTTTGTTTTTATTTGTTCTTCGTTTTGTTTCTTCTGTTGATTCGTTTATTATTTGTTTATTTGTTTGTTTGTTCCTGTTGTTTGTTGCTTGCTGTTTAGGGTTTAGGGTTTAGGGTTTAGGGTTTGTCTTTGTTTATCTTCGTTTATTTTATTTTTGTCTGTCTGTCTTGTTTGTTGTTTATTTTTATCATTTCTATAGTTTGTTTATTTCGTCTTATATTTTTCTCTGCTTTGTTTATTTTTATTATTTTTATTATTTTTATTATTTTTATTATTTGTTTATTTTTTCTGTCTCTTTGCTGCTGCAGCGATGTGCTGAGTTCGTACGAGTCAAGGTTTATAAAAAAAGAGAGACAGCTGCACTTTCCAGGAGTAAGCTGCTGCTGCTGCTGTTGCTGCTGCTGCTGCTGCTGTTGCTGCTGCTGCTGCTGCTGCTGTTGTTTCTGCTGCTGTTGCTGCTGCTCCTCGGCGTGCTGCTGCTGCA
>NW_013550188.1:0-2443 GCF_000499425.1 Eimeria acervulina | reverse complement strand
CTGAGTTCGTACGAGTCAAGGTTTATAAAAAAAGAGAGACAGCTGCACTTTCCAGGAGTAAGCTTCTGCTGCTGTTGCTGCTGCTGCTGCTGCTGTTGCTGTTGTTGCTGCTACTGCTGCTGCTGTTGCTGCTGCTCCTCAGCGTGCTGCTGCTGCTGCAGGGCTTTGTATTGCTGCGCTTGCTGCTGCTGCTGCGGGTGTAATTTCAACTGCTGCTGTTGCTGCTGCCGCTGCAGCAGCAACAGTAGCAGCAGCCGCTTGCATGCTTGCTGCCACGCTTGCTGCTGCTGCTGCTGCTGTTGCTGCTGTTGCTGCAGGTAGCGGGTTCGTTCTTTAGGCTGATGAGTCTAGGGGGCGGTGGCGCTCCAGCAGCAGCAGCAGCAGAAGACAGCAGCAGCGTTTTGCCTGCTGTTGCTGCTGCTGCTCCATCAGCAGCAGCAGCTGCTGCAGCACCTGCTGCTGCTGCTGGTAGTTTTTTCTCTTTTTTCCCCCGTATATCAGAGACAACATTTGATGCTGCAGCAGCAATTAGGAGCCGACTTGCTGCTGCATGCAGCAGCTTTGTTGCTGCTGCTGCTGCACTGCGTAGGTCTCACGCATCCTTCGTTTATTTGTCTGTTATTTTTATTATTTTTTTAATTTGCTGCTGTCTGTCTCTTTTGCATGCATTTTTGCTTCTATCTGTTGGGGTGTCTCCTCATCTCTTTGTTTGTCTGTCTCTGTATTTTATCTGTCTCTTATCTTTCTTTAATTTCTTTTTGTTTTAAATATCTGTTTATTGTCTCTTTATCTTTATTATTATTAATTAATTATTTTATTTTATTTTATTTTATTATTATTTATTTTATTGCTTTTCGCTGTTCTTAGTTTGCATTGAGGCGGATGAGTTGTTGTCGCGAGTTGGTGAAGAGACGTCTTCTTCTTCTTTATCTTCTTCTTTATCTTCTTCTTTATCTTCTTCTTCTTTATCTTCTTCTTCTTCTTCTTCTTCTTCATCTTCGTTAACAGACAGAGCAGCAAAGTTGAGGGCTCTGCCGTGCATGCAGCCAGGCAAGTTCTCCTATTATTGCTGAAGCAGCAGCAGCAGCAGCAGCAACAGCAGCAACAGAAGCAGCACCAGCAACAGAAGCAGCAACAGAAGCAGCAACAGCAACAGCAAGGTGTCTCTATATATGCTGACTTTATAAAAGGGTTTAGGGTTTGTATGGGTTGATTGAAAGGGTTTAGGGTTTAGACTTTAGGGTTTAGGGTTTAGGGTTTTGCTTCTGCTGCAGCTGAACTCAGCAAACGCCTAGCGGAATTCAGCGATAAAAGGAGACAGTTGCTGCCTCCTTTTGTGTCTCTGCTGCTGCTGGCGTTGACGCCAGAGCTGCTGCAGAATGAAGACCCGCTGCTGCTGCTTCAACCATCAGCAGAAGTAGATAGCAGCAGCAGCAACAGCAGCAGCAGCAGCAGCAGCAGGGAGACAGAGGCGCTTCTTAGCATTGAATTTATACTCAAACCCGTCATAGACGCACTGGCTTCCAAAATCATGTACGAGCAAGGGTTTAGGGTTTAGGGTTTAGGGTTTAGGGTTTAGGGTTTAGGGTTTGGAGTTCTTTGTTTAGTGTTTCGGTTGCGGGCTTAGGGTTTAGGGTTTAGGGTCTGGGGTATAGGATTGAAGCTTGCGTTTTAAGGGTTGCTGCTGCTGCCCCTGCTGCTGCTGCTGCTGCTGCTGCCCCTACTGCTGCTACTGCCCCCGCTGCTGCTGCTGCTGCTGCTGCTGCTGCTGCCCCTGCTGTTACTGCTGCTGCTGTCCCTGCTGCTGCTGCTGCTGCAGAGAAGTTGATAATTTGCTGCGTAAGGAAGCTGCGTTTGATTTATCATTTTGTGCTGCTGTTGGCTGGGAAGAAGCAGCAGAAATAATTAAAAAGATAAAAGAAGAAGTAAAGGCTGCTACTCATGAGGCCTTTGCTGCTGCAGAAAGGAGACAGTTAGAAGCAGAGACACCGCAGCTGCAGAATGGCAGCTCGAACCCCTAAACCCTAAACCCTAAACCCTAAACCCTAACTGGTTGGGGGGGGGTTAACTCTCCTTTGCTTATATTTGTACAGATGATTACAATCAAGAAAATAATAAAAATAAAGACAGACAGAGACTAACAGAGACAGAGACAGTAAAGGAGACAGAGACAGAGACAGAGAAAAAAAGAGACAGTAAAACAACAAAGAGACAAAGAGAGAGGTAAAGAGAGAGACAAAGAGATAAAGAGATAAAGGGACAGACAGAGAGATAAAGAGACAGACATAGAGATGAAGAGACAGACAGAAAGAGAGGTAAAGAGACAGACACACTCTCAGGGATATATACAAAGAGAGACAGACAGAGAGAGACAGACAAAGAGACAGATAACAGATATTTTATAAATATGCAATTGCCTTTGCATTCATGTTGCTGTTCTCTT
>NW_013550189.1:1866-6234 GCF_000499425.1 Eimeria acervulina | reverse complement strand
ATATATATATATATATATATACATTCACATATATATATATTATATACATATATATGCATTTATATTCATTATAACATATATATATATATATATATACATATATATATATATATATACATATGCATACAGACAAATATGTTAATAAATACAATAAACAAAACAAGCAAATATATACAACCAATAATACATACGTACATATATACATAAATATATTAATATTAATTAATTGACTAATTAATTAATTAATTAATTTATTTATTTATTTGTTTGTTTTTGTGTTTAGGGCGTCGTTCTCTCTCAGTTGGATCTGCAGGAAATTTTTTGTGCTTTGCCTGCAGAGGCATATCAAAACCTCGTTGCTCTTTGCTTTCAATCTTCTATTAAGTTAGTTGTTTATTTATTTTTAAATGCATTAATTAATGCTGGGGTTCATAGGTGTTTATATGTATCTATGTATAGATGTGCATATGTATATATATATATATATATATATACTATCTATATATATATTATCTATATATATATATATTATCTATATATATATTATCTATATATATATATATACATTATAATGTATGGCTGCTCAGTGCACTTGTCTTTGTACATATACTAATATATTAATAATTATATATGCTATGATGTATATATATATATATGCATATGTTTATATTTATATAGGAATGTATCTAAATAGTAGTAATAATAATAATATAATAATAATATAATAATAATGATAGTAATAGTAATATAATAATATAATGATAATGATAATATTATAATAACAATAATAATATTAATCAATCTCTATAAAATTATTTAATTTATTTTTGTGTGTTGCGGTGTCTATGAAGCGTCGTTCAGCAGTTTGTCTTTTTTATGTTTTTATTATTATAAAAAGTAATAATAATAAATTGTTTAATTCTTTTAAATTTATTTTGTTTGTCTTGTTGTTTTGCTGCAGAGTGCAGAGACAGAGACGCATCCGGCTAAGACAGCATTTAATGTCTCTGCCTGCAGACTATCTTTACTCTCTCTCTCGTGCAGTAAGCAAAAATAAATATATATTTTGTTTTGTTTCACCTTCTTTCTTCTATTTTCTGCTTCGTTCTTTGTTTGTTTTGCTTGTTATTTTGTTTACTTGGCTGTTTGTTTGTTTTGTTTGTTTTTTTTGTTTTGTTTTGTTTGTCTTGTTTGTTTTGTTTTGTTTGTTTGTTCGTTTGTTTGTTTGTTTGTTCCTGCAAGCAAGTGCATAGTATATATATATATAATATGTATATATAATACATATATATATATATCATATATATATATATATTATATAATAGTATATGCTATAATTATATTATTTTATATAAAAGTGATATATAATAATAAGCGATGATTGTGTTGTTGTCTTTTGAGTTATTTACTTCATATTACAAACATAAACACAGCAAACGTGCTGTTGCTGCAGCTACTGCTGCTTTTGCTGCTGCTGCTGCTTTTGCTGCTGCTGTTGTGCTGCTGCTATTGCTGGTGCTGCTGCTGTTGCTATTGCTGTTGCTGCTGCTGCTGCAGGACGTATTAGAGTTGCTGCATTCAACTGAGGCGTCTCTATGTTTTCCTGAAGCGAGTTTACAGTTGATAGATGCCGATACACCGCAGCAGCTACCTCTGCATGCAACAAATGCTGCTTTAACTGCTGCTATTAATGATGCATTAGGGCTTGAGGAGGGGGAAGAAGCAGAAGAAGACGAGGATGAACTGTTGCTGCAGCCGCTACAGCAGCAGCAACAGCAGCAGCAGCTGCAGCTGCAGCAGCTTCTGCTGCTGCAGCAGAACCTGCAGCAACAGCAGCAGCAAAAGGAAGGTATAGGATGTGATGAAGATATGCAACAGATGCATTCTCCTTTGCCGCTAGAAGAGCTGTCTATACACCTCAGCAACCTCGATGACAGCGGCAGCACGTTGGGGTGTACACGCACCTCAAGATTGAAAAACGATAAAAAACGCTCCTCACCTGCTGCTGCTGCTGCTGCTGCTGCTGCTGCTGCTCCTTGCATGCAGCCTCGTGCAGGCGGCTCTGCTGCTTCCCCTTTCTCTTCCGACCTGCAACTAATACGCAGGCGCAACAGCAGCAACAGCAACAACAGCAGCAGCAGCAACAGCAGTAGCAACAGCAGCAACAGCAGCAGACACCAGTAGCCACTGTAATAGCATATTCTTTTTTTTTGTTTGTAAAGTGCATGCAGATAAAACGCATGCAGACAAAGCTAAAAGCAGTCTTTTCTCCTCCTTGTCTAAACTGCATTTATATATATGTAAATATATATGCCTCTATATCTATATCTACATATATATATATTAGCAAATAAGAAGCACATAATAATAATATGCATTAATACTAAATAAAAGTGTTTTCTTTTAGACTTTTACATATGTATATATATATATATATACAAACGAAGTATTAAGTTATTTTATACTTATATTATTGAGTCAATCTGTTTCAGTATTTTATATTTAATGTATGAAAATATATTTTATCTATCTTTTTACTTTTATTTAACCTATGTGATATTTAATTTATACAGATATAGTTAATCTATTTTATATTTTATGTTTATATATATATATGTATATCTAATCTATTTTACAATAATTAATTATATATATGTAAGCTATTATACTATTTTATATTTAATATACGGAGATATATTTAATTTATTATATATATAATATATAATTTATGCAATAGGATAAGAAGACGAAGAGGCGAAGTTCAGGCCGGTAGATTGACTGACAGAGGAGTTGAAGATATTTTTGTAATATTTTTTTCTAAAATTTTATAATTTGATGTTTAAAATAATAAATAAATTCAATTTATACAATAAAATATATTTTAAGAATATTTTCTTCTTTTTTTTGCTGCTGTTTCCGCTGCTGTCTGTTGAGAGCTGCTGCATGCATGCGTTTGGCTGCTGCTTCCTTGATCTACGAACATGTAAGGGTTTGTTCGTATTCTTTTTTGAAAAGAAAGTTATATTTATATAATTGAAATTGATAAATTAAAATAAAAGAAGAAGACTTTCCTCGGTGTTGAGGTGTACAGACACCTGCTGCACGCAGTCGCATGCGCCGTTGCTGCACAGGCTTTGATTTTTCTTCTCCTTTTTTTCTCTTTTATTCTGCTCAGCTTTTACCTTTAAATAAATAAAAATATTATTTTATTTATTTTATATTACTCTATATTCCAATTATTAGATAATTCAACAGACAGACAGCCGCTGCTGCGGCTGTCTGTCTGCCGCGTGTAGAACCATCAACACCTACTTTATATATTTCTTCTATATGCATTCCTTTTATTGATGATTTTTACTTTCTCATTTCGTTATTGAAGGTGTTTGGAAGTATTATATTATTTGCTGTAGGTTGAGTGTTGCAGCGCCTGGAGCTAAAGGGATAACATTAATACAGTGTATATTTATATCTATATCGATATATACATATATATTTATCTTTTTTTTGTTTTTTTCTTTGCAAGAAGATGTTTCACTTCCTCCTTCTGGTGTCTCGACAGGGTAAAGTTCGTCTCTGTCGATGGTTTGGAGATTGTGAGGCAGAGAAGGAGCCCAAGAGCTTTTTGCATGCAGCCGCACGCAGCTGCAAAGAAAGAAATCTGCTTATTAAAGACGCAGCTTCTCGCGTATTACAACGTAATGCTAGGCAGTGTAATGTTGTTGAGTGGAAGGATGATACAAAGCTCGTCTATAAGAGGTTTGGCTACGACGTCTTTATTTATTTCTTTATTTCTTTATTTCTTTTCGCTGCTGTCTCGCTCTTTGTGTTGTTGTCCTGTTGCTTTTGTTGCTTTTGTTTGTTTGTTTATTTGTTTATTTGTTTGTTTGCTTCTCTATATCTATCTATCTATCTATCCATCTCTTTCTTTCTTTTTGCCGCTTTGTTTGTTTATTTGTTTTGTTTGTTTGTTCGCCTCTTTGTTGTGATTCTCATTGCTGTTTGCTTTCTCTTGTCTTTTACTCTGTTTTGCTGTGGCTTTATATCTATATCTATGTATATATCTATTTCTGTATATATGTATATATATCTATGTCTGTGTATCTATATCTACATATTTATATCTGTATATCTATATTTATGTATCTGTATCTATATCTATATCTGTATATCTATATCTGTATCTGTATCTATATCTATATCTGTATCTATATCTGTATCTATATCTATATCTATATATCTATATCTATATCTATATCTATATATCTATATCTATATATCTATATATCGATATATCTATGTATATGCCTATACATATATATATGTATATATATATATATATATAGATGTCTCTATATATAATATGTATAA
>NW_013550189.1:0-1766 GCF_000499425.1 Eimeria acervulina | reverse complement strand
TATATATATATATATATATAGATGTCTCTATATATAATATGTATATGTAATATGTATATTTATATATATGCTTGTTTTTTAACTCCTCTATTGCTTTATTTGTTTATTTTATTTAATTTCTTTTCTGTTTTTGTTTATTATTTTTTCTATGCTCTCCACTGACCGAACAAATTAATTGATTCTTCGATATACATATATATATAATATATATACATTATATTTATTTATTTATTTGTTTGTTTGTTTGTTTGTTTGTTTATTTGTTTAAAGGTATGCAAGCCTCTTCTTCATTGCATGCGTAGAAGCAAACGAAAATGCTTTACTTGTCCTCGAGTTAATTCATCATTATGTCGAAGTCCTCGATAAATACTTCGGAAATGTCTGCGAATTAGATTTAATTTTTAACTTTCATAAAGTAAGCCGCTTCTTCTGCTGTACATATACACCTGGTGTATGTACACTGTACTGTAGATTATATTATTATATATTAAACACAGGAGCTTTAATTAATTGAGCTTTAATTATTTTATCTTTAAAATTATTTTTTATCTCTTTTGTTTTATAGCCGCTGTCTTCATTTTTAGTTTTTTTCCATCAAAATGTTTGCTGCATGTACAGTTGGTGAATATTTTTGGCTTTATATTTTTTATGCTTTGTTTTTAATTCAAATACAATTGCTTTTAGTTATAAATAAATAAATATATATATATATATATATATGCGGTGTATGTACAGTACACGTCACACCTCTTTACGCGGGTGGCTTAGTAATGCATGCATGCATGCATGCTGTCTCTGTCTGCTGCTGTTTATATAAATAAATAAATAAATAAATAAATATATACATATATATATATATATATATATATATTCTATAGGCGTCTGCCGATGTAGACTGAGGATGGTCTTTGTGTATATTAATTGATTAGTATTTGTTGATAATTATTATTACTATTAATTTGTTCGTATTTATTTATTTGTTTATTTTAATATATTTATTAGGCATATTATTTACTTGATGAGGTAATATGTGGAGGCGAAGTGCAAGAAACAAGTAAAAAAACAATTTTAAGAATTGTCAGCGCTGAAGATGCACTAACCGAAGACTCAAGCGGTAAACCTTCAAAGTTAAGCTGAGCTAAATAAAGTAAGATATTTATTTTGTTATTTGTTTTCTTTATTTGTTTATTTATCTGTCTATCTATCTATCTATCTATCCGTCTGTCTGTCTATCTATCTATCTATCTATCTCTATCTACGAAGTTATTTGTTTATTTATTTATCTAGCTATCTGTCTATCTATTAAGCTATGCATTTATTTATTTATTTGTTTGTCTAATAAGTAAATAGATAAAGATATCAACAAAAAAACAAATACATGTTTAAATAAATTGTGCTGTTGTGATTAATGCTGTAATTAAATTAAATATAGAAAAGAATGCTTATATATATATATATAATATTAATATATAATATTAATTAATATTATATATTAATTTGCTAATTAACCGATTAATTAATTAATTAATTAATTAATTATATATATTTTATTTATTTATTTGTTTTATATTTTTTCTTTTAATGCATCTTTCTGTTTTTTTCTTCTCTTTTCTCACTGTCACGCAGGCAAACAGAAATACCTGTGAAATATAATGCAAGTCGCAGCACTTGCTGCAGCAGCTCCTGCTGCTGCTACTGCAGCAGAAGCAGCAGCAGCAGAAGCAGCAGCAGCAGCAGCAGCAGCAGCAGCAGCAGGAGCGTTGGGT
>NW_013550191.1:3864-4832 GCF_000499425.1 Eimeria acervulina | reverse complement strand
AGCTTTATAGCTGGACAAGCGACTGTACAGCCCCATGAAGACCTCTAGCAAACCCTAAACCCTAAACCCTAAACCCTCAACCGATAGTTTATACAGGCCCTTTGAATAATTTCTTTGGGGCTCAGCCAAGGACAGCACGGTTTGCAGCAAACCCTAAACCCTAAACCCTAATTTGTGGTTTTCTACTTTGTATGTATATCGATGTGCAAATATATGTGTATATATACAGTACTTATATATAGATGTAGATATATATATATATATTTATTATATATATATATATATATACATTTATATTTATATAATTTACTTATTTATAGGGGTTAGACGGCAGCAGAAACAAAGCCCGAAGACAAACAGCGAATATACACCGCAATGAAGAAGAGATGCTGCCCATACTACTAAAGACTAACAGCAGCAGCAGCAGCAGCAGCAAGAAGCCCTCAGTGCATTCAACTATGTCTACAGCTAGATGGTTAGCTAGCTAGCTACTTAGCAGTGCTGCACCTGGATAGCTAGCTCGCTAGCTAGCTAGCTAGCTAGCTATTGCTAGGCAGCTCGTTAGCTAGTTAAAAAGTTTCGATGCCTTCACTTCCATCAGCAAACTTAAGCAGCAAAAACATGTCTATTTTTAAGACTCCCCGGCCAGGCTCTGCTGCTGCTGCTGCTGCTGCTGCTACTTGTAGCTGCAGCAGCAGCAGCAGCAGGCGCCCTGAGGGTCACTGCAGCAGCTGCCTCCTTGGCGCTGCTGCTTTTAGTGCTGCTGCTTTTGCTGCTGCTGCCTCAGCAGCAAGAGATCCCCATTCTGGCGGGTCTGCGTCTCCGCTGCAGCAGCAGCAGCAGCAGCTGCAGCAGGTGCTGCTGCAGCTCTTGCTGCAGCTTGGTATGTTGCGGTGTTGTTGCTGCTGCTTCGTATGCTGCTGCTGTTACATTTTTTCTGTTTTTCGTATATCCTTTGTCGGAGACTC
>NW_013550191.1:1328-3764 GCF_000499425.1 Eimeria acervulina | reverse complement strand
CTAAGCCGCCGCTATCGCTGCTGCTGCTGCTGCTGTTGCTGCTGCTGCTGCTGCTGCTGCTGCTGCTACTCCTTGGAGACCTCCTCGAAGTTTTGAACCAAGTCCGGCACTTCATCATCGTTGTCTCCATCCTTATCTTTGTTTTCATTTGCAGTTTGCTGCTGCAGTCGTTTGATAAGCTCTGGGGCGAGTGCTGCTGCTTCTCTTGCTGCAGCAGCACGAGCAGATAGGATCCCCAGTGTATTCTCTCTATCTTCTGCTGTCCCAGTTAAAATATACATATTTGCTGCTGGTGCTGCCTGCACTTTAGGATTCTTAAAGAAGAGAGCTCTACCGTTGTTCTGCAGCAAATGTACTTCTTCTACTCCGAAGATTGAAGCAGCACCTAACTTCTTTGCTGTCTGCTGCAGCTTCTTCTCATCCCCTACACCTCCTGCTGCTCTATGTACCTTTGCTGCTTTTCTTCTTGCTGTCCCTTTACCCCCTAGCTGCTGAGCACCAAGTTTCTCTCGCAGCCTTGCTCTAGCAGCTAGAACAGCGGGGCTTATCTCCTCGTCCATCGTCAGCATTGCTGCAGCAGCAGCAGCAGCAGCAGCAGCAGCTAAAGAGAAACTAGAAGAGCCTGCAGCTAGAAGAATTAACGGAATGTAACAGAAAAACCAGCAGCTGAAGCTGCTAGTGCTGCAGCAGCTGAAGCAGCAGCAGCAGCAGCAGAAGCAGCAGCAACGCCCGGTAGCAGCAGCGGGAGCAGCAGCAAAAAGAAATAAGATATTGATGGAGAGATAAACAGACAGGTAAATAAGAAAAACAAACAAAAACAGAAGGTGCTGTTGCTGCAGCGAAAGATGCAGCAGCAAACAAAGGATACTGCAGCAACCAGCAGTAGCAGCAGCAGCAGCAGCAGCGAGGCAGAGACACGCAGCAAGCTGCAGCAGAAAAGAGTATTCACCTAAATAGACAAAACAAACAAACAAACAAAAACCCCTAAACCAGCAAACAACACACCATCTGTACATACACCCCAAGGCCGTTCAACTCGCTGCTGCTGCAGCCAGCATCAACGTGGGGCAACCAAACCGTGGCTGCTGCAGCTGCTGCTGCAGCTGCTGCTGATGCTGCTGCTGCTGCAGTGCTAGAGCTTCACCAAAGAAGAATAAACCTATTATTAAATATATTTTGCTTTATTTTTATTTTTATTTTTCAATTAATAATTATAAAAAACATATTTACCCCCTTCATAGCAAACACTCGGCTGCTGCTCACGCCCCACACGCAGCAGCAGCAGCAGCAGCAGCAGCAGCAGCAGCAGCAGCGGGTTGTTTTGGTGGTGCTGCTGCAGCAGATTAATGCAGCAGCTGCAAATAAATAAATAATATATTAATTGAGTAGTCAGTTGAATATAAATAAAAAAGTAAAAGACGTAACGCAACAAACAAAGACAGAAAAATATATTTTTTTATGCATTTCTCTGCTGTACCCACTTTGCTGTCTAATTAATTAATAGGTGTATTTATTTATTTGTTTATATCTTCTATTTATTTATTTGTTTACTTATTTATTTATTTAATCAATTGTTTGTTTCTTTGTTTGTTTGCTTGCTTGCTTGTTTGTTTGTTTGTTTGTTTGTTTGTGTGCTGTCTTCTTTGTTTATTTATAAATATATTTTATTTATTTATTTTATTTGTTTGTTTGTTTGTTTATTTGTTATTATTTCTTAAATTTATTTGTTTATTTGTTTGTATCCCGCTCGGCTGTCTCCTCGGCTTAGCTTTCACTTGCTTTCGCATGCATCTTTATTGTTATTAGTATTGTTCTTCTTAATATTATTAATATTATTATTATTATTATTAATATTATTATTATCAGCATCTCTATCAGTATTATTATTATTATTAATATTATTGGTAGTAATATCATTAATAGATTTGTGCATTTATATACATTTACGTATATAAATACATACATAAATATATATATATATATATATAATATACATATATATACATATATCTATATGTACGTATACTTATGTGCATGTATATATATATATATGCACACACATATACATGTATACGTATATATATATATATATAATATACGCCTATCTATACGCGAATATATGTATACATATGCATATACATATGCATATGTTTATATATGCATATATATAAACATATATATTTACATGTGTATATATAGATATATATATGTATATATATATTTATATATTGTAATAAATATCTGCTGCAGTCGGTGGTGCGAAGAGCGGTGTTAACACGCGAGCGAAAAACAGCAGAGGACAAAACACAAAAAAAATTAAATTAAAATTAAATTAAAATTAATAAATTAAATTATTTAAATTAAATATAACTCAAATTGTATTAAAAATACCCCAACATATATATGTATATACATATATATATATATATACATATA
>NW_013550192.1:51298-54910 GCF_000499425.1 Eimeria acervulina | reverse complement strand
ATTATATTATATTATATTATATTATATTATATATTATATTATATTATATTATACTATATTACATTAATATAAATTGTTTTATCTTCTTTTCTTTTGCTTTCTTCTAAGGTCTTTCTACTTAACTCTGGAGGCCCCTCATATTCAATTAAATTTCTCCGATTTGTTTTTGAGTTTGTTTGCTCTAAGCAACAAACAAATACAAAAAAATTTGTAAATGAATTGCTGCAACAATACACCATGTAAGGACATACTTTTATTTTATTTCTTTTCTTCATTTTCTTTCTTTTCTTTTTGCTTCATATGCATGCATGCATGCATGCATGCATGCATGCATGCATGCAGTTATAGATCTGCATGCAGTTATAACAAAACTGCATGCATAAACTAAAAAGACATTAAAATGTTTCTATATTTAAATGCATGCATTCATATGCATGCATGCACTGATGGATTAAAAAAGCACTCAAATACTTCATTAAATGCATGCATATCTATAAATGCACGCATGCATATAAATAATATATATGCATGCATATAAATAATATATATGCATGCATATAAATGCATGCATTTATATGCATGCATGCATTTAAAGATGTATTTTACTTTCTTTTTTATGCATGCATGCACTCTTATTACTGCATGCATCTATATATGCATGCATGCATGTAAGTAAATGCTGATAATTTCTTTTTGTTTGTCTTCCTGCTGCTGCGGTGTACATACAGTGCACGATAAGACAGAATAATCGAAGAAAGAAACAAAATAATAAAATAATAAAATAATAAAAGATAAAACGGAAGCAGATATCAGCAGATAAAGGACATGAATAAATGAACAAACAAACAAACACTGAATTAATTAATAATTTTTTTTTAATAATGCTTATTTTATATCTTTGTTTGCGTCTATCTGCAGCTATAACGATATATTGCGGTGTACAGACATCGCATCTTTAAAAACAGAAATAAACAACAATAGAAGAATCCTCAAAAAAATCGGAATGGGGCCCCCACTCGCCAAAATGGCCGAGTCAGATAAACCCTAAACCCTAAACCCTAAACCCTAAACCCTAAACCCTAAACCCTAATCTTTAGACCTTATATCGTAAGTCGTGAAGTATAAATTCTAAACAATAAATAATATACTCCATATCGAAAATATTAAAGAATATACACTAGATAAACCCTAAACCCTATACCCTAAACCCTAAATCTAGAGCCAAAGGCGGTATCAGTGGATGTATACATTATTACACATATTAGATATATAAAAATAAATAAATAAATAAATGAATAAATATATTATTAATTTGATTATTTTGTTTGTTTGCAGACTTCTTGTTTTAGAAGAAAAGAAAGAAGAAGCAATTTGTGTAATTAAAAAAATGAAGGAGATGGGAATCGAACCCGGGGCCTTCATTTCTGAAGAAGTGTTTAATGCATTAAATAAATAAAAATAAATAAAAATATATTTTAATTAATAAATAATTAATATAAACTTTCTCTGCAAACCAAACACAAGATAATTAAGCAATCCTCATCTATACTATTTTGAAAACGGTGTTTAATGCATTAAATCAGTAAAAATAAATAAAAAGATATTGCTATTAATAAATAATATTAAATAATATATATATATATATATATTATGTAAAACAAACAAAAGAAAATGAAGAAATCTGTACTAATAATATATATATATATATCTACAGACTGCAGCAATAAGGAGGTTCTGTATAAACAATAACCCTAAACCCTAAACCCTAAACCCTAAACCCTAAAACGCTAAAACCCTAAAACAAACAAACTACAATTAATTAATTAATATGTCATTTATTAATAAAAACAAAACCGTGCAAACAAACAAACAGAAAAATAAAAAATTAATAAACAAACAGATACACTTAAAAATAATATAATAATATTACTATATTATTTTATTATATTATTACAAATAAACACAGATACACAAATGCACAAGTAAGTAAATACAGAAAAGAATAAACAAATAAATAAATAAATAAATAAATTAAATAAACAAATAATAAATAATATATTGCTTTGCAAGTAGACAGCGTAGAAGGTGCTGCTTGCTCTCAACATAATTCTTTTTTATTTCTTTTGTTTTAATTTGTTTTACTTAATTTGTTTTATTTTTATTTTTATCTGTTTTTGTTTCATAGCAAATAAAAATTATATTAATTGAGCTGTACGTACACCCGAACCCCCTCGGAGTAATTATTGTTTATTGTTTATTTCTTTTAAAAAAAAGCAAAGTCAAAACAAAACTTCTGAATAAATAAATAAATAAAATAAATTTAAAAAGTCTCCCTCCAGGTGTACAGACAGTTAGCAGAAGAAAAGATAGAAAAAATACTGCAGCAGCAGCAGCAGCAGAAGCAGCAGCAGCAGAAGCAGAAGCAGCAGCAGCAGCAACAGATTAGAATCCTCTTCTTTCCGTTTGCTGCTGCAGCATTTGTTTAAGTGTATTGATTTCTTTTTCTTGTGCTTCTATTCTTTTATTTTTTCTTTCTATCTCAGCCATTGCTGTGGTGTACATACACCGCAAATTACTAAGCAAAACATCAACAAGAGTTTGCTGCTGCTGCGCGTACACCCGAACTTCTGCTTCTGTCATTGCTAATATATCTGCTGCTGCTGCTTCTGCTGCTGCTTCTGCTTCTGCTGCTGCTGCTGCTGCGTCTTTTGCTGCTGCTGCTGCGTCTTTTGCTGCTGCTGCTGCATCGGTTGTTGTTGGTGCTGCTGCTGATGCTGCTGCTGTTCTTTTTGCTATATCCACTGCTGCTGCACTTGCAGTAGCTGTTGCTGCGGTTGGTGCTACTGCTGCTGTTGTTGTTGCTGCTGCTGTTGCTTGTGCTGCTGTTGCTGCTGGTGCTGGCATCAGTTCGCCGTCCCCAGCGGAAAAAGCGGATGCTGCTTCATTCCCTCTTGCTGCAGCAGCAGCTGCAGCAGCAGCAGCAGCAGCAGGAGCAGCAGCAACAGGATGGGTGTGGCTTTGAGTGTATTCTGGTCTTGTGTTGCTGCTGCTCCGAGTGCTGCTGATTGATGAAATGCCCTTATAATTATCTTCTTTATAAATCCTTTCCTCCCTCATTAAACTGTAGGAACGCTCATGCTGCTGCTGCTGCTGCTGTTGCTGTTGCTGCTGCTGCTGCTGCTGCTGGCGATGCTGGCGGTAGTGGTAGTGTGGGCGGCGGTGATTGTGCTGCTGCTGCTGCTGCTGCTGCTGCTGCAGTGTGTATTGTGTGCGGTTGTAACCTTCGTAGGCGCAGCTGAATCTGCTGCTGCTGTTGCTGCTGCTGCTGCTGCTGCTGCTGCTGCTGCTGCTGTATCTGTGTTCTTTTGAGTGTCTCCATCCTTCTCTCTCCGCCGGCCTTTTCATCCTTTAAAAAATTATTGAAATAAAACAAATGAAATAAATTAATAAAATAAAATAAATAAATAAATAAAATAAAATAATTAAAATAAAATATGCAGCATCAAAATAAACAAACGGAAAAAATCGATTGGCCTTGCGCTCGCAGCAGCAGCAGCAGCAACAGCAGCAGCAGCAGCAAATGGTTGTACCTTTTGCTGCTGCTGCTGCTGC
>NW_013550192.1:48757-51198 GCF_000499425.1 Eimeria acervulina | reverse complement strand
TTGGGGCTGCTGCTGCTGTTGCTGCTGTTGCTGCTGCGGCTGCTGGAGATTTTGTTGCTGCCTCTATAGCGGATTAGGTTGCTGCTGTTGCTGCAGCTGCTGGCGCTGTTGTTGCTGCTGCGGTATTCCCTCACTTACATTAGAGGTTGGTGGCAGCAGCAGCAGCAGCAGCAGCAGCGTAGGCAGCAGCAGCAGCAGCGTAGGTTGCAGCTGCAGCAGCAGCAGCAGCAGCGTCGGCTGCAGCTGCTGCAACTGCTGTTGCTGCCTACGCCCTTGCTGATGCCGTTACTGCCGCTGCAGCTGCTTCTTCCTGCGGTGTTTCTTCTGCTGCTGCTGTTGCTGCTCGCGCTGCAGCAGCAGCAACAGCCGCAGCAACAGCCGCAGCAACAGCCGCAGCAAGACCAGCAGCAGCAGCAGTCGTCGGTGTTGTTGGCTTTGTTTAAGCAGAAGTAAAAGTAAAAATCAGTTTAAATAAAATAAATAATTAATAAAATAAATCCTTTTAAATTTATTTTAACTCTCAGCCTTCCTTTTATACTACACCCACCCCACGGAGGTGACTGTACACTCGAAGTTCTGCTGCTGAGCGATAAACAGCAGCAAATGCCTGAAAAAAGAAATAATAAATAAAAAATAATAAATTAAAATGTTTTTAATATTTAATTTCGCCTTTTTATTATCCATATAATACCATTAGACGCGAGAAACAGCAGCAGCAGCAGCAGCAGCAACGGGGCTGCTGCTGCTGCTGCTGCCGCCGCCGTTTTCTCTCTTTCTCTGTCTCTTTTGTTAATACATCAAATTTTGTATTTATTTTTAATTATTTTTGCTAAATATACTTTTAAAAAAATAAAAATAATTTATTTCTGTAGTTTATTCACCAGACAAAACAAAATTATCGTCGGCGCAGCAACAGCAGCAGCAGCAGCAGCAACAACTGCAGCAACAACAGTCTTGCTGCAGCAGCAAAAGCTGCAGCTACACCAGCAGGTTTCGCTCCAGCAGCAGATTAAGCTCTTTAAAAAACTAGCAGTTTTACTATATACAGTTTTTATTACAAATAAATTAATTATAAATATACACCGCAAATATATCTATGTCTATAATGTCTTCTACATTATATATATAAACAAATTAATTATAAATATAATATATAAATATAATATATATATATATATTATATAATTACTATATACTTACATCTACTGCATATTATATATATACATTATATATATATGTTTGTATGGTAGATAAAGTTTTATATATATAGATATTATTAATTATATATGTATATATTTATATAAAATAAATAAATAAATAAATAAATAAATAAATAAATGTATATACAAATGTATATATATAAAGAACAACCTGCATGAAAAAGAAGAAGGAAGAAGAGCAGCAAAATTTATTTGTTTGCTCTTAGACCAATTCAATCGCTGTTATTTATTTCTTTGTTTGCTGCTGCTGCTGCTGCTTCTGCTGCTGCTGCTGTTGCTGCTGCTGTAGTTACAAGCGCAGTGACTGCAAAGATGAATGCAGCAACTGCAGCAGCTGTTGCTGCTGCAGTTCTTGTTGCTCTCGCTGCTGCTGCTGCTGCTGCATGCGCTGCAGCAGCAGCACTTGGCTGTCTATCCCTATAGCCAGATGCCGCAGCAGCAGCCCGTTGAAACTAAAGCCAAGTGAATTTGCTGCTGCTGCTGCTGCTGGCTTTGCTTCTGCTGCTGCCGCTGCTGCTGCTTCTGCTGCTGCTCCCAGCGCTGCAGCAGCAACAAAACGAAGGCACATATACACCACAGACAGTCACCAGCAGCAGCTGCTGCAACGACAGCGGCAGCAGCAACAGCAACAGCAGCAGCAGCAGCAACGACAGCAGCAGCATCGGCACCACCAACAACAGCAGCAGCAGCAGAATCAACAGCAACAAGTAGTTTTGCTAACAGCTGCGGAAGAATGACAGTGCTGCTTCATGCTGGAAGTCGTATTGCTGCTGCTGCTGCCGTTGCTGCTGCTGCTGCTTCTTGCGCTGCCGCTGCTGCTGCAGTTGCTGGCATTGCTGCTGCTGCTGTTGCTGCTGCTGCTGCTGCTGTTGCTGCTGCTGCAGCAGCAGCAGGCCAACGTAAAAGGCACGGAGAGTCCAAAGGGTGGCGTCTGGCGCTGTTGCTGCTGCTGCTGCTGCTGCAGCAGGGCCTTGGGCAGCAGCAGCAGCAGCAGCAGCAGCACTGCAGTGGTGCTGTGGAAGGCTAGCAGCAGCAGCAGCAGCAAACATGTCTGCTGCAAGTTGGTGCTGCAGTCGGAGTATAGCCAGGCACTCAGAGACCTGCACGTACACCCCAAATGCATGCAAAGATAACTCTGCAGCAGCAGCAGCAGCAACCACTAGCAGCTGCAGCAGCGGAAAAGCGAGCAGCAGCAACAAAAACAGCAGCAGCAGCAGCAGC
>NW_013550192.1:31338-38657 GCF_000499425.1 Eimeria acervulina | reverse complement strand
GCAGCAGCAGCAGCAGCAGCAGCAGCAGCAGCAGCAGCAGCAGCAGCAGCAGCAGCAGCACAAGACAGTGCGAGCCCTTGAGGTGTACTGCGAGCTGCTCGAGATGGTGTTTGTTGTTGCTGCATATAGAGGCTGGCAGCAGCTGACGGCGTTGCTGCTGCGGCTGTTTGCTGCTGCTGCTGCAGCGCTCCGTAGGAGCAGATTCTTCTATCCTGAAGCAGCAGCAGCAGCAGCAGCAGCAGGGAAGGTGTTCTGGGGCACCGCCTTTTCTCTTAATAAGGTATTTGAAGAGACAGTGATGATGGCGGTGCAGCAAATGCAGCAGCAGCAGCAGCAGCAGCAGGATATGCTGCTGCTGCCTGTACGAGCTGCAGCTGCTGCTCCTCCTCTGTGGCTGCTGCAGCAGCGGAAGCCAGAGCATAAGAAGCAGCAGTTGCTGCTGCTGCTGCAGCAGCACCAGCAGCAACCACTTGAGCCTACTCTGCAAGCAGCAGGCCTTATTTGCTGGCCTTTACAGCAGCGGCAAGAAGCAGCAGCTGGTGTTGCTGCTGCTGCTGCTGCTGTTGCAGCAGCAGCTGCTGTTGATGATGATGCTCCTGGTGCTCTTGCAGCGCTCCTCGCAGCAGCAGCAGGCCGATTTTTCTCTCCTCTTGCTGTTTTACATTGGCTGGTTGCAGCAACACAGAGCGGCAGCAGCGGCAGCAGCAGCAGCAGCAACTGCTGCTGCTGCTGCAGCTCCTGCGTCTCTGACGAGCCTACGGACCTTGATTGTCTCCTAGTCGACCTTTGCAGCAACAGCATCAGCAGCAGCAGCATCAGCAGCAGCAGCAGCATCAGCAGCAACAGCAGCAGCAGCAACAGCAGCAGCAGCAGCAAGAGTAAGATCCTCCGTCTTTCTCCTGCAGCACTCAGCCTTTTGTGTCTCTACTCTTCGCAGCTGCTGCAGCGGCTACAATTCTTCCCGCTGCAGCAGCAGCAGCTGCTGCTGCATGTTGCTGCAGCAGCAACCCAGCTGCTTGTACACCGCAGTGTCAGCAGTAGAAGACCTGTTGAGCTGAGGCCGGTGCAGCATGCGCGCTGCTGCCTTGCTGCTTCCCCTAGCAGCAGCAACAGCAGCAGCAGCAGCAACAACAGCAGCAGCAGCAACACCAGCACTAACAACGACAGTTTGCTACTGCATCCCCGCCTCTGCAGCTCGGAGTGCAGCACCCAGCGCAATCCAAGCAGCAGCAGCAGCAGCAGCAGCAGCAACAGCAGCAGCAGCGGCAGTGTTGTGCGTGCTCGCGCTTCACCCATAGATCTGATTAGCTCTTCTCTGTCTCTGATGCATTTGAAGCACTGTCTCCTTTCAGCAGCAGCAGCAGCAGCAACACCAACAACACACAAGCAGCAATCCCCTACCAACACAGTGACACCAGCAGCAGCAGAAGCAGCAGCAGCAGCAGCAGCAACAGCTGCAGCAGCTCAGCAGCTAGCGGCATTTGCAGGTGGGCCCCCGTGGCTGTGGCTGCTGCTGCTGGGGGCCTTGGAGATGCAATACACCGCAGCGCTGCTTCATTTGCTGCAGCAGCACTTGCTGCCGCCGCTGCTGAAGCGACTGCAGCAGCAGCAGCAGCAGCAGCAGCAGCAGCCGCAGGTAGAACAGCAGCAGCAAGAGCAGCAGCTGCAGCAAGTGCTGCTGCAGTGTGCTGCAGCTCTTGCTGCTGGCCTTGCAAGATGTACACTCGAAGATGTCCCTCCATCAGCAGCAGCAGCAGAAACAGCAGCAGCAGCAGTAGAAATCTCAGCGACAGCAGCAGCAGCAGATCCTGCAGATGAAGTTCTCTGGCCTTGCTGCGACATCAGCAGCAGCAGCAACAACAACAGCAGCAGCAACAGCAGCAGCAAAAGGATGCAGAGGCAGCAGCTTGTTGCTGCTGCTGTTGACTGCTTGATGCAGTGCTGCAGCTGCTTGCGTTTGCTTCCACAATCATGCGACCGGCGGCCCCCGGAGCAGCAGCTGCTGCTGCTGCTGGTAGAAGCAGCAGCAGCACCTCAGGTGCGCAGCAGCACATTGAAAGAGAGACGAAAGCATCGCGTTGCTGCTGCTAGGAGACAGCTGCTGCTGCAGCAAGACTTGCTGCTGCAGAGAGAGCTGCAGCACGACATACTAAGGCACCACCACGCGCTGCTGCAGAGGCAGCAGCAGCTGCTGGAGCAGCAACAGTATATTCTGCAGCAGCAGGAGGAGGAGCAGCAGCAAGGCTTAGTTCTGCAGCAGCAGCAGCAGCAGCAGCAGCAGCAACTGGAGGCTGACGACACCACTGCTGGGAGCCCCCCTTCGCACGAAGGGCCCCTTCCTCTTAGCCCCCAGCAGCAAACTGCAGCAGCAACAGCAGCAGCAGCAGCAGAAGCAGAAGCACCAGCAGCAGCAACGGCCTCACCTCTGGTGGGGCCCTATGGCAGCAGCAACAATCGGATTCCCTTGCTGCTGCAGCTGCTGCAGCAAGAAGCAGCACCAGCATCATCAGACAGTGAAGACTTGAGCCCCCTATCAGTGCCTGATTGCTGCATGCAGCAGCAGCAGCAGCGGCAGCAGCAGCAGCAGCAGCAGCAGCAAGGGGGAGCAGCCACAGCAGCGCTCTCCTGCTGCGACGACAGTAACTGCTGCTGCAGCGCAAACGAATTTGCTGCCGCCCCGTATTTTGCTGACAGCAGCAGTGGCAGCAGCAGCAGCAAGTGCAGCAGCTGCTGTTGTTGCTGCTGCTGCATCGCGCTGCAGCCATCAGCCTGCCGTGGGGCCCTTAACGACACAATTTTGTGTTTTGCTGCTGCGCTGCAGCAGCAGGGGGCCCCCCTCCCACCATGCGTGCTGCGGCACTTGCGCCTTGCTGCTGCTGCTGCTGCTGCAGCAGATGCTGCAGCAGCAGCAGCTAGTTCCGCGAGAAAGGAAGCTCAGCTGCAGCAGCAAGAGGCTTCCAGCGGCATTTCTCCCTTGATCTACAAGCAGACACTAGAAGTGCAGCAGCAAATGAGCAGCAGCAGCAGCAACAGCAGCAGCAGCAGCAGCAGCAACAGCAGCAGCAGGGTATTAGTTGGCGCCTTCGTTCCTGTGGATGAAGCATCGGGCTCTGCAATGGCGTCGACCGCAGCAGCAGCAGCTGCAGCAACAGCAACAGCTGCAGCAGCAGCAGCAGCAGCAGCAGCAAAAGGGGTGGATCTGCAGTGTGCTGCTACTCTCGCAGCACTGCAGCGAATTCGGAACAAATGGGTAGCAGCAGATCCACCAAATGCAGCAGCAAACAAATGAAGCAGCAAACAAAAAGCTCTTGCTGCGCTTGATGCGCATGCAATTGCTGCTGCTGCTGCAGCTGCTGCAGCTGCTGCAGCTGCTGCTCCAGCGGCAGCACCTTTTCTTGCCACTCTATACTTTCTGTTTACTTTCTACTCGTTGCCCCGAACTATAGCTGCTGTTGCTGTTGTTGTTGCTGCTGCTGTTGCTGCTGCTGTTGCTGCGCCCGTTGCTGCTGCTGTTGCTGTCTTTGCTGCTGTTGCTGCTAAAACTGCTGCCGTTGGTGCTGCTGAAGATGCTGCCGTTGCTGCTGCGTTTGCTCTTGCTGCTGCTGCTGCCGGTGCAGACCAACAGCAGCAGCAACAGCAGCAGCAACAGCAGCAGAAGCAGCAGCAACAGCACCCTAAGGCACGGCATACCCACCAATAATGTTGGCAGCAGCAGCAGAGCCGGCAGCAGAAGCAGCAGCAGCAGAGCCAGCAGCAGAAGTAGCAGCATTAGCAGCGGCACTCCACACTGGGCTTAGAGACTAGTAAGCAGCAGCAGCAGGAGCAGCAGGAGCAGCAGGAGCAGCAGCAACATGAGCAGCACCACAAGCGTCAGCAGTATCTGTAGCAACCGCACACACGAATGAGTAGCAGCAGCAGCAGGAGCAGCAGGAGCAGCAGCAGCGGAGCGAGCAGCTACAACAGCAACAGCAGCAGCAGCGGAGCGAGCAGCTACAACAGCAACAGCAGCAGCAGCAGCAGGGTCCAGAGCAGCAGCAGCAGGCGGCGCAGCAGCGAGCGTGTCTGAGGGTTTTGTGTATATATTTGAGTTAAGAATAATAAAATAAACATTTATATATTTTAAACATTTATTTTTATTTATTTTTTTCGCGACCCACAAACTGCAGCGCATGAAGCCCCAGCCAGAGGACCTCGCTGAGCGGCGGTCGGGCCTAGGGTTTAGGGTTTAGGGTTTAGGGTTTAGGGTTTATATAAGCTCTTGTTGTCTATTAGATTTTCTCATTTTGCTCAAATCCAAAACGTGAAAACATAAAAAACAAACCCTACGCTGCAAACCCTAAACCCTAAACCCTAAACCCCCGCAGGGGACCACTAGACCGCCGCCGAAAGACCTCAAACCCTAAACCCTAAACCCCAAAACCCTAAACCCTAAACCCTAATCTTCAGTGACGGATTCTTTTTACTTGAAGGAACAAATCCTACGGGTCAATCTTTGCACCTTTAGAGACAAACCCTAAACCCTAAACCCTAAACCCTACACCGCCAATGGATGAACAGAAGTGCCTCGGCCTCGTCTTCGCCTTCTTGGCTGCCTTCTTCACAGGTAAACGCAGAATCTCTAAATTCTAAACCCTAAACCCTAAACCCTAAACCCTAAACCGCTGACGAAATTCGTTGCAAACCAACCCTTAGGGGCCCCCAAGGTCTCCCTGGGCCCTCAGCTTATCCTAAGGGTACCATAGGGGGCCCCCAGGGTACAGTAGGGGGCCCCCTCTTGTACCCTAAGGGCCCCTAAGGTACTCCTAGGGGCCCCCAAGGTACCCCTACGGGCCCCTAGGGTACAATGGGGGCCCCTTAGGGTACCCTTAGGGGCCCCCAGGGTACAATAGGGGGCCCCCTCTTGTACCCTAGGGGCCCCTAAGGGTACACTTGAGGGCACCCAGGGTACTTTAAAGGTACTTTGGGGCCTCTCAGGATGCCCTCGGGGGCCCCCGGGTACTCTAGGGGGCCCCCAGTGTACTCTAGGGGGCCCCCAGGGTACTCTAGGGGGCCCCCAGGGTACTTCAGGGGCCCCCCAAGGTACTCTCAGGGGCCCCATAAAGGCAGGGTTGTTTGTAGATGCTGCAGATGTTAATTAAACTACGATGAAAATTATTTATTTATGTCTATTTTATTTTATTTTATATACATATTTATTTATTTGTTTATCTATTTATTTGTTTATCTATTTGTTTATTTATTTATTTATTTATTTATTTATTTATTTGTTTATTTATTTATTAGGGTCTTATCAAGTACCTCGCAAGCTCGGGGCATTGCGCAACTTGTCTGAAGATATATCTGAAGAGGTGTATGTGTTTTATATATCTTTGGGCTTCTCATTCTTTTGCTTTTTGTCTGTTTGTCTTCTTCCGTATAATAAAACCCTAATGCACAGCCCTTTAGTCGGCACCCGCTTTATCTTCACTTGGTGGGGAGCACTCTCAGGTAATCTAAACCCTAAACCCTAAACCCTAAACCCTTATATCTATACTCTAAACTCTACACCCTTATATCTATACTCTAAACCCTAAACCCTTATATCTATACTTCAAACCCTAAACCCTAAACCCTTATATCTATGCCCTAAACCCTTATATCTATACTCTAAACCCTACACCCTTATATCTATGCTCCAAACCCTAAACCCTAAACCCTTTTATCTATATTCTAAACCCTAAACCCTTATATATCTATACTCTAAACCCTACACCCTTATATCTATGCTCTAAACCCTAAACCCTAAACCCTTATATCTATACTCTAAACCCTAAACCCTAAAGGGTACACCCTAGGCAGACGCTGGGGGATTCCATTAAGTAATAAAAACCCTAAACCCTAAACCCTAACGTGAAGCTCTAAACCCTAAACCCTAAGCAAACCCTAAACTTGAAGCTTTAAGACGAGGGAAACCCTTAAACCCTATACAGACGCAAGCTTATCTGTTGTTTCTGCTGCAGTTGCTGCTGCAGTTGCTGCTGCAGTTGCTGCTGCAGTTGCTGCTGCAGTTGCTGCTTCATCTTCTGCTGCATTTATGTTTTTGTGTCTGTGTGTGTGTGTGTTGCCTGTGCTGCTGCTGCTGCATCTGCTGCTGCTGCACCTGCTGCATCTGCTGCTGCTGCACCTACTGCTGCTGCTGCTGCTGCTGCTGCATTTGCTGCTGCAGGGTTTCTGGTGCTGTTTGCTTTGCTGCTGGGTTTATACGGGGTTAAATACTTAGGGCTTGCTCTTAACGCAGCAAGTTCGATGAGTGTTGCTGCTATAACTTCTTTCTTGTGGGGTGTCTCTATTAATAACGATAAAGTACTATTCTTTGCTGCTGATGCTGCTGCTGTTGCTCTCATTGTCTTGGGGGCTGCTGCTGCTGCACTCAACAAAGAAGCTGCTGCTGCAGTTGACTCCCTACAAAACAAATTCTCACAACGTAAACAACCACACTTTCTTCCTCCTGCTGCACTTGCTGCTGCTCTTGCTGCTCCTGCTGCTGCGCTTGTTGCTGCTGCTCCTGCTGCACTCCCTGCTGCTGTTGCTGCTGCGCCCTCTGCTGCTGCTGTGCATTCTGCTGCTGCTGCGCATGCTGCTGATGCACAGGCTGCTGGTGTTGCTACTGCTGCTGCTGCTGGCGTTTATCTTTTATATGGTGGTAATGCTGCTGCTGTTGCTGCTGCTGCTGTTGCTGCTGCTGTTGTGTGTTGTGGCGGCTGTTATCCTTCGCATTTTTTGCTGCTGCTGTTGCTGCTGCTGCTGCTGCAGTTTGTTCTCGTTTCGCTGGTCGGTATACCACCATCGATTTATCTGCTGCTGCTTCAACAGCAACATCAGAGGGAAATGTGTTAGAAAGCCCTAACGAAAAAGCTGCTGCAGCGCATGCAGCATCAGCCCCGCTGCTCCCCAACAGCAACAGCAACAGCAGCAGCAGCAGCAGCAGCAGCAGCCGCAGAAACAGCAGCAGCAGCAGCACTGTGGGTGTTTCAACTTCACGGCAGCAGCACGAAGATCGCCCATCGACACCGACAGCAGCAGCAGCACTATCATCATCATCATCAGCAGCAGCAGCAGCAGAAGCAGCAGCACAAGACGAAGAAGAAGCAGCAGCAGCAGCAGCAAGAAGCCAGAGACAGAGACGCTGCAGCGGCAGCATTGCTTCTTTATTATGCGGGTTTGCTGGGGGTACTTCGCTCGGCCCAATGGTATTCGTACCCCCCGAAGCAAAAGGAATTGCTTTTCTACCTAGCTTCGGAATAGGTAGCTGCTGCTGCTGCTGCTGCTGCTGCTGCTCT
>NW_013550192.1:28176-28738 GCF_000499425.1 Eimeria acervulina | reverse complement strand
ATTGAATAGCAAATAAATAATTATATAAATGAAGACAGCACTAAATTTGTTTATATTTGTTTATAAATTGTAATATTCATATATAAAGAATGAATATACTTTTATATATTTAAATATAAATATAAATAAATATAAATAAATATAAATAAATAAATATAAATATAAATATTTATTTTTGTTTGTTTACATTGCTTATAAATAATACTGATAGTATTTAAAAGATAAAGAGTGTATATATTTACACAAATATAAATATAAACATAAACATAAATAAATATAAATAAATATATATGAATAAATAAAAATAAATATATATATTTTTTTCTGTTTTGTTTAGGTCGCCTATCCTACGAAGCAGAGTGCGGTGTTGTTCTCCGGCCTATGGGGTATATGTTTGTTTAAAGAGTTAAAAGTAAAAGAAATATATATTTTTCTAATCGGATGTTTATTTATTTTAACAGGTGCTTCAATTTTAGCTAGCTATACATATCCAATTAGGCTCAGTATACCAGACCATCATCATATGTCTCCCTAGACATTTTAATAAATAATAATAATAATA
>NW_013550192.1:23876-28076 GCF_000499425.1 Eimeria acervulina | reverse complement strand
ATAATAATAATAATAATAATAATAATAATAATAGTAATAATAGTATTTATTATTATTATAATAGTAATAATAATAATAATAGTAATAGTAATAATAATAGTAATAATAATAATAGTAATAATAGTAATAATAATAATAGTAATACTAATAATAATAATAGTAATAGTAATAATAACAATAATAGTAATAATAATAATAACAATAATAATAATAGTAATGATAATAATAATAATAATATTTATTATTATTATTAATATTATTATTATATTTATTAATTTTTTCGTGTTTATATGTTTTGTTCATGAAGAGCAGAGGGTTTAGTGTATTAGGGTTTATAGTAGGCTAGGGTTTATTATTTTAATAGTAAACCCTAATATTTAAATATTATATATTGTATTAGCGTTTGTTATTATACTAGGGTTTAGTAATTTAGTAATAATATAATATTATTATATTAGGGTTTATCATATTCGTGTTTGATATATTAGGGTTTGCTGCATTAGGGTTTATAATGGGTTTATTATTAGGGTTTAGGGTTTAGGGTTTAGGGTTTAGGGTTTGGCAGGTTTATTATTAATGCACTTCTAAACACTGATCTAAAAGGTTTAGGGTTTAGGGTTGAGTAATGTTTATATTATATATATAATGTAAGAATATTTTTATTATATTCTATTATATATATGTATACTTTTTAATAAATAAATAAATATATATATATATATTTAAGGGTTTAGTGTTTAGGGTTTATAATGCTGGTTTCTGCATCCGTCTTTATGATTTTTAATCGCCTCATTTTAACGACAGCAGCAGCAGCAGCAGCAGCAAATGCAGCAGCAGCAGCAGCAGCAAATGCAACAGCGTATGCAAAGGAGGCAGGGAATGCAGCTGCAGCTGCAGCAGCTGCAGCAGCACCTGCGGCATCAGGAATAGGAGCAGCAGCAGCTGCAGCAGCACCTGCGGCATCAGGAATAGCAGCAGCAGCACCTGCAGCAGCAGAAGCAGCAGCAGCAGCAAATGCAGCTGCAGCTGCATGCATTTGTTTATCTAGAATATATTTTTTCGTCTAATAGACAAAAACAAACACAAAATAGACAAAGAAGAAACATGCATTTTAAAATAATTTTGCTGCTCCTCTATCTACTTTTATTTGCTCAGCAGCAAGCTCCTGCAGCAACAGCAGCAGCAACAGCAGCAGCAGCAGCACCAGCAAGAACAGATGTGTATTAGTATCTGTTATTTCTAAATATGTTGGTTACCCTAAGAGGTCTCTGTCTTTTAAAGAGATTTTCGGATAGCTAGCCATGCACAGCTAGCTATACATAGCTAGCTCTGTTGGTTTGTAGCTAGCTGTGCGTAGCTAGCTAGTAGGACAGCTACGTGAACAACTAGCTAGCTATGTATAGCTAGATACACACCGCTAGCTACGCACAGCTAGCTAGAGGCAGCTAGATATACATAGCTAGCTGCACACAGCTAGCTATAGATAGCTAGCTATACATGGCTAGCTAAGCTATGCACGGGTAGTTATAAACAGCTAGCTATGCACAGCTAGCTACGCACAGATAGCTATATATAGCTAGCTATATATAGCTGGCTATATATAGCTAGCTATTCTTAGCCAGCTGTGTATAGCCAGTGACAGCACTAAACAAACGAAGACCAATGGGCACCGCATAAAAACTAAATTAAATTAAATTAAATTAAATTAAATTAATAATATTGAATTATTTAAATTAAATTAATTTAAATTAAATTAATTAATATAACAAAGTTGTGCATTAATAAATTTGTTTATTCCCTCTCACTTCTGGCGAGAAGACCACCGGTCCTTCTAAAGGCTGGGGTGTATCTACAAGTCGCTGCTCTAAATACCTCAATAAATTCAGAAAAATATAATTAAATTATAATTAAATGTTTTAAGTAATATATTGTCGCGTTTTAAACGAAGAAAAACAACAAAAATAATGAGGGGGTGGGGGCCCCTGAAAGGACCACTGGTCAGTAGGCTGCGCAGCAGCGGTGCTGTCTGTCGGAGATTTTTGCATTATTTTAAACGATTTTTATTATTTAAAACAGTAATTAACTTCCCGTTTTATGTTTAATTACATTTAATAGCTTTAAAAGGAAAAAAACGGTGTAATTAGCACCAAAAAACACAGAGATATCCCCTCGTACTACGCAGTAACCGATCAATACTTAGCAAGCCCTATGGATAGGGCCCCCCTCTCTATTTTTTTTAGTTGTCTTTCTGCATATTCTTTTATTAAAAAGTTAAAAAAGAATTAATTATTATATTTATTTGATCTAATCACCACCCAAATACACGCAATACTCAGCAGCGGGGGCCCCTCCTGCTGCTATGCACCTGCCTATACACCGCAACAACAAACTTAAACACATGGGGGCCCCCAACACGCTTTTCAGGGGCCCCCAAAGGACCCTGGGGGCCCCCCTATTCCGCCTTTTGCTAACCCTCATCCTCTGCACTCTCCTCTTTCAATGTCGCTGCACCCTCCCGCTTCAGCAACCACACACGGAGGCCCCCACTGGGGCCCCCACAGGGGCCCCCACAGGTATGGGGGCCCCCACAGGGGCCCCCACCGAAGTACCCACAGGGGCCCCCACAGGGGCCCCCACAGAGGCCCCTATAGGTGCATTAGGGGGCCCTTTGCTTGCTATTGTTGCTGCTAGCGAGCGGCTGCAGGAATGGAAGGAGAGCAATGAAAGAGGGGCCCCTGAGGGTACACCTGGGGACCCCTCAGATGCAGAGGGGCCCCCGGGGGCCCCCCTACATTCTTCTTTGTATGTGGTTGAGGCGCTTGAGCAGCAGATACCAGATGAGCAGCAGCAGCAGCAGCAGCAGCAGCAGCAAATGGCTGGAGGAGGAATGAAAGGAGGCCCTCTGCTTGTTTTGGGGGGCGTTTTAGTTGGTGCTGCAGCAGCAGCAGCAGCTGCTGCTGCTGCTGCTGCGGCTGCTGCTGTTCTCGGTGTATGCTGCATCACAGCAGCAAAGCGGCGCAAGCGAAAGAGAGCAGCAGCAGCAGCAGCAGTTGCTGCAGCAACAGCAGCAGCAGCAACAGCAGCAGAAGCAGAAGAAGAGTTCTTTGATCCTAACACAATTCTCCTTGGAAGGTGGGGGTGGACTTCTGCTGCTGCAGCAAGACACAGCAGCAGCAGCAGCAGCAGCAGCAGGTTGAGTGTCTTATCGGCTCGCGAAGCAGCTCTTACGGAGTGCACACCAGCAGCAACATCAGCAACAGCAGCAGCAGCAAGAGCAGCAGCAGCAGCAGCAAAGGAGCTGCTACTAGAAGAGAGTAATGCTTTTATTATAAAGACAGAGGGGCCTCACAGCAGCAAAACGGCGAGTGAAGATTGTACAAAAACAGCAACAACTGATGCACCCCCGATGGGGGGTATAACAGACTAGTAAACACCCACCTGCTGCTGCTGCTGCTGCTGCTGCTGCTGCTGCTGCTGCTGATCTGCTGCTGCTGCTGATCTGCTGCTGCTGCTGCGACTGTAAACACCTACCTGCGACTCCTGCTGCTGCTGCTTCTGATCTTTTGCTGATCTGCTGCTGCTGCTACTTCTGATCTGCTGCTGCTCTGCTGCTGTTGCTGCGCCTGCTGCTGCTGATGATCTGTTGCTGCTGCTGAGGCTGCTGCTGATCGGTTGGTCTGCTGCTGCTGCTACTGTAACTAATGCTGCTGCTGCTGCTGGTGCTACAGTTGGTGGCGTTGATGCTGCTGCTGTTGCTGCTTCTACTGTTTCTACTGCTGCTTCTGCTTTTGCTGTTGCTGCTTCATACTGACGGCGCCTTTGCTGCTGCTGTTGTTGTTGCTGTTGCTGCTGCTGCTTCTGCCGATGGGGTCTTTGCTGCTTCTGCTGCTGCTATTGCTGCTGCTGCTGCTGCTGATGATGCTGCTTGCAGCGAGGGCCTCAGCAGCTACGAGTGGCAGACGACAGAAGTGCATCGGCAGGAATGCTGTGGGGCTTCTTTTTGCTGCTGCAGCAGCAACAGCAGCAACAGCAACAGCAACCGCAGCAGCAGCACCAGCCGTAGCATTGGCAGCAGCGGGGCCCTGTGGGTTTCATGTGGGGCCTGCTGCTGCAGCAGCTGTTTTGCTGCTGCTGCAGCAGCAGAACAATCCGATCTGCACGGCAGCATCACCCGCAGCGGCAGCAGCAGCAGCAGCAGCA
>NW_013550192.1:16376-18876 GCF_000499425.1 Eimeria acervulina | reverse complement strand
TCCCCCCTCCCTCCAAACCCTAAACCCTAAACCCTAAACCCTAAACCCTTAACCATGCCTCACTTTGTCCCTGTCTACGACCCCGAGAGACCCAAGCATGAGCAAGAAGGAGATGCTTCTCTCTATAAACATCGTAGGTGGGAGCAGCCGCATGCGCTGCTGCCGAGTGCACCTGGGGGCCCCCCTAGGGGCCCTAAAGATCATGAAAACCCTCAACCAATACGAAGGAAGTAAACCCTAAACCCTAAACCCTAAACCCTAAACCCTAAGCCCTAAGGGGCTCATAGATTATAAAGACACGCATTTGTTATACGAAGGAAGCAGCATTCTTAAACCCTAAACCCTAAACACTACACATTCATCTACCTGCTACTACCTTCCCTCCTTATTAGGGTTTAGGGTTTAGGGTTTAGGGTTTACAGTCTATGACAGCTTTCTTGAAGGCAAGGAAGCCTTTTAATGGTTTAGGGTTTAGGGTTTAGAGTTTAGAGTTTACAGCCTATGAGAGCGTTCTTGAAGTGAAGGAAGCCTTTTAGTGGTTTAGGGTTTAGGGTTTAGGGTTTAGAGTTTAGGGTTTAGGGTTTAGGGTTTGAGTTGCAGGCGTCCTGGTTCAATGGTATTGAATGAAAAGGGTTTGTGGGTCCCGGCGCCGAGGGAGGGGCCCCCGGGGGCCCCCAAGCAGCAGCAGGGAGACCACCGCAGCAGCAGCAGCAGCAGCAGCAGCAGCAGCAGCAGGAGGGATCGCGGGCCCCCCCACAGACACCATAGACGCAGCCGCAGCCGCAGCCGCAGCAGCAGCAGCAACAGAAGGAGCAGCAGCAGGGAGAGGGGGGCCCCCAGAGACAAGAGAGGAAGTGAAAGAGACAGGAGACACCGCAATTCCCCCAGTAGGGGCCCCCTAATCTGCTAAACCCTAAACCCTCATCAAACCCTAAACCCTAGCCTGCTTCTCGGCTGCTGCTGCTATTGCTGCTCCTGCTGCTGCTAGTGCTAGTGCAGGTGTTGCTGCTGCTTCTGCTGCTGCTGCGACAGCAGCTGCTGCTGCAGACGTACTTTGCTGGGCCTTTAGGGTTTAGATTTCAGGGTTTAGGGTTTAGGGTTTAGGGTTTAGGGTTTGCGTGTCAGGGAGGAGTGCATCCCCAGAAAGAAGGAGGCCCCCCGCCTCAGACCCCTTTGACTACGTCACACCAAAGCAGCGGAAGCTGCAGCAGCAGCAGCAGCAGCAGCAGCAGCAGCAGCAGCAGCAATTCAGGGGACGGGGCCTACCCCCCCCACACCCCAACTCAAGGTACAGGCGCTAGAAAGAAGCAGCAGCCCCTTCATGCTGCAGCAGCAGTAGCGCCAGCAGCAGCAGCAGCAGTAGCAGCAGCAGTAGCAGCAGCAGCAGAAGCAACAGCAGCAGCCTTCACGCAGGCAGAGTGTTTAGGGGCCCACTCTGTTCATAGCTGCATTGAGGGCGCAGCAGTTGTTAATAATAAATATAATAAATTATTATTATTATTATATTATATTATTATATAAATATATAATACTATTAATATTTATTTTTCTGCTTATCTCTTGTAGTTATACAGACATACGGGTCAGTATGAATGCTCGCAAATTAAAATTAAAAAAAACAATAGGGTTTAGGGTTTAGGGTTTAGGGTTTATGGGGGGCCCCCCCCTTATAGGGGCCCCCCGTTCTAGGGGCGTCTAAAGGGTTTATTAATTCAAAAGGCTTCTGCTACGTTCAACACTAACTTACTGTACCCTATGTGGGGGCCCATGCATAGGGGCCCCCTTGGGGCCCCTATTAAAAAGCCTATTCTTTAGGGGCCCCTGTTAACAAGGGCCCTCATTTAGGGGGCCCCCAGGGGCCCCTCTTAAGAAGGCCCCTATTGAGGGGGCCCCCAGAGGCCCCTATTAAGGGGCCCCCGTTGAGGGGGCCCCTGTTAAGGGGGCCCCTGTTTAAAAGGCGTCTGTATAGGGGCCCCCTAGGGGCCCCTGTTTAAGGGCCCCTGTTGTGGGGGCCCCTAAGGGCCCCTGTTAAGGGGCTCATAGGAAGAACAGCCCCTGTTTATAGGGCTCCTAGGGGCCCCCGTTGAGGGGGCCCCTAAGGATCCCTATTGAAGGGCCCCCTACAGGGGCCCCTCAACAAGGGCCCCCTACAGGGGCCCCCTTTTGAGGGGCCCCTGTTGCGGGGGCCCCTAGGGGCCCTATAAACAGTTGAAGTTCTATTTGTGTTTGTGTTGATGCATTAATTATTTGAGCTTTTTATTAAAAGTCTTTGAAGGGGTCTTCGTCTTCTTCTTCTTCTTCTTCTTCTTCATATTTTTCTTGCGGTGTCTCCTGAGGGTAAAATCAAAGAAATTCAAAAAAATTTAAATTCGCACACAAATGTACTCACTTTTGGGGTACTGTATATATATATATATTATATATATATATATATATATGTATGTATATATATATATATCTATATATGTATAAATGTATATATATATATATATATATACAA
>NW_013550192.1:7614-16276 GCF_000499425.1 Eimeria acervulina | reverse complement strand
TATATATATATATATATATACATTTATATATATATATATGGAGTAATCCGTGTGTGTATATATATAAAAATATATATATATATATTTGTATATACACATATAATGCACTTTTAAGAATAAAAGAAGAAAAAATATAACAAAGACATAAAAATAAACAAAACAAAAAAGTATTAAATAATAATAAATAAATAAATAATAACAAATAATCAACAGCAATAAATAAATAAATAACAATAAATAAATAACAATAAATAAACAAACATAAATAAATAAATAAATAATAAATAAAAAAACAAATAAATAAAGAAAAATAATTACCTGAAGAAGTTCTTTTATAAACAAACTCTTATCAGCCGGCGGTACAGCAGCAGCAAGAGCAGCAGCAGCAGCAGCAGCAGCAGCTGTCTCTTCTTTTTCTTCTTCACTCTCAAATTTATTTTCAATCAAATTAAAAGGGACATCAGAAAAAAACGGGTGCTGCATTACTTCTGCTGCGCCTCCCTTTGTTCCTAAACGCACCGAAGGGTCTGCCTGCAGCAGCAGCAGCAGCAGCAGCAGCAACAGCAGCAACAGCAGCAGCAGGTGTAGCAGCATCAGTGTGGGTGTAGAAGTAACTCTAATATGCTTGGAACCAGCAGCAGCAGAAGCAGCAGCAGCAGCAGCAGCAGAAGCCGCTGCAGCAACATAACCAAAAGCGGTTCTCCTCTGTGATATAGCAGCAGCAGCAGCAGCAGCAGCAGCAGCAGACCTGCAGCAGAGCCTTGATAATGCCTTTTGCTTCCTCTGGAAACCCTGCTGGAAATTCGACAGAGTCCGGAGCAGCAGCAGCCAAGTCAGCGATACGCAACGACCTGCAGCAGCAGCAGCAGCAGCAACAGCAGCAGCAGCAGCAACAGCAGCAGTAGCAGGGCAAGGATTGAATAGAACTAGCATCAGCAGCAGCAGTGGAAAGCTGCAGCAGCAGCAGAACAGGGGGTGCTGTTTAGCAGCAGCGAAGTTCAGCAGCAGCAACCAACGAGGGAAGTAAGAGAATTGGAGAGACAAAAGCAGCAGCAGCAGCAGCAGCAGCTGCTGCTGCTGCTGCTGCGGGGGGGCCCCTTCATGTAACTCACGGATCTTTTTCATAGTCTTTGTAGCCAAATGGAGCGGTGCTGCAGAGACACAGCAGCAGCAGCAGCAGCAAAACATAAGTTGCTGCTGTACTGCAGCAGCAGCTTCAGCAACAGCAGCAGCAGCAGCAGCAGCAGCAGGAGCGCCACCAGCAGCACAAGGCAGCACCACCAGCAGCCACCAGAAGCAACTGCAGCACACTGGCTTCAGCACCACCATCAAAAGCAGCAGCAGCAGCAGTAGCAGCAGCAGTAGCAGCAGTAGCAGCAGCAGCAGCAGCAGGAGCAGCAGCAGCAGCAGCAGTTACTTACCCAGCAAGGCATTCGTACAGCAGCACGCCTAAGCCCCACCAATCCACAGGGGCCCCTAAATACCCTTCACCAGCAGCTTTGCTTTCAGGGGGCCCCAAACTAAACCCTTCTATAGGGGGCCCCCCTGAGGGGCCCCCACTGCCTCCTGCAGCAGATTTGATACAAGGGGCCTCTTCAACGGCCTCCGGTGTACAGGGGGCCCCCTCAGGGGCCTCTGTCTTGGTGGCCCCCTCAGGGGCCCCTATGGTGGGGGGCCCCTCAGGGTTCCCTTTGATGGGGGCCCCCTGAGGGACCCCTATAGGGGCCTTTGAGTGGGGGGCCCCCTGAGGGGCCCCCGATAGGGCCTCCTGAGGGGCCCCTGCGGTGGGGGCCCCTTGGGGGCCCCTTGGGGGGCCCCCAGGGCCCAGGGCTGCAACTTCAGGAGCCATAGAATGAAGAGTGCCGCAAAATGAAGAGGCCCGGGGCCTGCGAACACAAACCCTAAACCCTAAACCCTAAACCCTAAACCCTAAACCCTAAATTAGGGTTTATGTGGTGGTGTTTATTCTGCTTGCAAATGCGTAATCAATTAATTGGGGTCTTCCTTTTACGCATTCAGAATATTTATGTTCAAGGAAGTATTTAGGGTTTAGGGTTTAGGGTTTAGGGTTTAGGGTTTAGGGTTTGCCTTGAGTGGTTAATTTTGCAAGCAAAGCCGAAATCAATTAGCTGCGGTCTGCCGTTGATATTTAAAATTATATTTGAGGCTTGGATATCTCTGTGACAAAACCCTGCTGCATGCAGCGCCCCTAACGTCACCGCTATCTGCGCCACAAACCCTAAACCCTAAACCCTAAACCCTAAACCCTAAACAACGACGCCTAGCACCGCGACCCTAAACTTTAAACCTCAAACCCTCAACCCTAAACCGTTAATCCTAAACCCCAAACCCTAAACCCTAAACCCCAAGCCCTAAACCCTTAAACCCTAAACCCTAAACCCCAAACCCGAAACCCTAAACCCTAAACCCTTAAACCCTAAACCCTAAACCCTAAACCCTAAACCCTACCTCTGCTGCATACCACTTGGCGTGTGGCAGGGGGAGGGCCCCAGCCCTGCGAATGTGTTTATAGAGGGGGCCCCCCCCAGCGAGAGAAAATACAAAGTAAATAAAATCGTGCTCTTTGAAGCATTCAACTCTAATTCAGATTAAACAAACAACGCATGCAAAGGGTTTAGGGTTTAGGGTTTAGGGTTTATAAATGACCTTTAGGGTTTAGGGTTTAGGGTTTAGGGTTTACAGTCTATGACAGCGTTCTTGAAGTGAAGGGGGTCAATTAATGGTTTAGGGTTTAGGGTTTAGGGTTTACAGTTGATGACAGCGTTCGTGAAGAGAAGGCAGGCCTTTGATTGTTTCGAGACATCTTCTCTCTCCCCACAGATGCTCTGCTTGTTTAGGAGATTTAACTGCATTTAAAGAAACCTCCTTTAAAGCAAAGTAGCTGCTGCTGCTGCTGCTGTTGCTGCTGCTGCTGCTGCTGCTGTTGGTGTAACCTTCCGCGGGGGAGCTGCTGCTGCTGTTGCTGCTGCTGCTGCTGCTGCTGTTGCTGCTGCTTCCGGTTGCTTTACTTGGATCGTTTGCATCGCTGCTGCTGCATCTCTGCTGCTGTTGTTGCTGTTGTTGCTGCTGCTGCTGCTGCTGCTGCTGCTGCACCAGCCAGACATTCGATTTGCTGCAGGAAGCTAAAACCCTTATTTTTTTATATGAACGCACAAAAGTATTTGGGGGCCCCGCTGTAGCGCTGCGAAGGGGGGGCCCCCCTGTGCTGCTGTCCTGCATTAGAAGAGGTTTAAAAAAAGGATTTAGGGTTTAGGGTTTAGGGTTTGAGGCTTTGGCGATCAGGGTCTAGGGTGTAGGGTTTAGCGTGTAGGGTTTAGGGTGTATGGTGTAGGGTGTAGGGTTTTAGGGTTTAGGGTTTAGGGTTTAGGGTTTAGGGTTTAGGGTTTACAGCTGCAGACGAGAAGGGGTCTCTAACGTGTTTTGCAGACACCGCTGGATGGAACGCAAACCCTAAACCCTAAACCCTAAGCCCTAAACCCTAATTTAAATGATAAAAAACTAATAAATAAAACAATTTATTAATAATAATATAATTAAAAATGTTTATTTGATTATACAAACAGCAGCTTGCAGCTCACAACCACACAACCAACGCCTGAGGGCCCCACGGGTGGCTACTAAACCCTAAACCCTAAACCCTATACCCTAAACCCTAAACCCTAAACCCTAAACCCTAAACCCTAAAACCCTAGAACCCTAAACCCTAGAACCCTAAACGCTACACCATAAGCCATAAAAACTAAGCCTTATCCCTAAACCCTAAACCCTAGCTGAAACACTCATTTCTAAACCGTAGGCCTCAATACCTAAACCCTAAACCCTAAACCATAAACCCTAATATCTGCCCTAAGTTTTGTCTATTTCTCCTATTACTAATGCCTACATCGCAAACCCTAATTACGTAGTGGCAGTGAAGCCTAAACCCTAAACCCTAAACCCTAAACCCTTAGCCTGAAAGCCGTTCTTGAGCTGCTTATATTGGCGAGACGAAAACAGCACTAAACCCTAAACCCTAAACCCTAAACCCTAAACCCTAAGGGCTTCTCAGAATTCTGCTTTGGGCCCTTAGGTCCCTCCTAAGCATATTAATAGACATTAAGAGTCTGAGGGTTTAGGGTTTAGGGTTTAGGGTTTATATATTAAAATTTTGTTTTGTGTTTTTTGAATTTGTTCGAGGGCAGCAAACCCCCTTCCACCGCTCTCTTCTTTTTTCCTGCTTGCTGCTGCAGCTCTTGCTGCTGCTCTTGCTGCTGCTGCTGCTGCTCTTGCTGCTGCTCTTGCTGCTGCTGCTGCTCGTTAGGGGGGCCCCCAGCTAACAGCGAGGGGGCCCCCTTTGTTGTTTGTATACTGTTATTAGAGTATTCAATAATTAAGCGCCTTCCATACAAGTGTGTGTTGCTGAGTGCTTCAGCAGCAGCAGCAGCAGCAGCAGCAGCAGCAAAAGTAACAAATGCAAAGCCTCTGCTGCTGCCTTCAATATTCTTAGGGATTCTTACTGACACAATATCTCCAAAGGGGCTAAACAAGTCTCTTAAATCTTTTGCTGAGGCTTCAAACCCTACATTCTTCACAACTAGCTTGTTGCTCTTCTTGCTGCTGCTGCTGCTGCTGCTGCTGCTGCTGCTGCTGCTGCTGCTGCTGCTGTGGCGGGGTTTGGCGAGGGAGATTTGCAGCAGGTGTCCGTCTATAATGAGGCCTTGCTGCTGCTTTGCTGCTGCTGCTGCTGCTGCAGCAGAAGCAAACTCAACAAAACCATATCCCATTGAGAGTTGCTGCTGCTGCGGCCCCTTCTTTGTTATTATTTTTGCTGCAATGAAGCCTTCTGTATTCATAAATGCTTCTCTTAATGCTGCTTCACTTGTTTTAAAGTTTAAATTCTTTATAAACAAAGAAGCAGCAGCACGCGGAGTAGTCTCTTCTTTGTCCTCCTCGTCTGCTGCTGCTGCTGTTGTTGCTGTTGCTGCTGCTGCTGTTGTGTCGTCCGTGGGTACTTTCTGCTTCTGCTTTGTCTTCTCTGCTGCTGCAGTTTGTGCTGTTGCTGCTGCTGCTGCTGCTGCTGCAGCAGCAGAAGAGGTGTGGGAGCCTTCGAGGGCAGCAGCAGCAGCAAGAGCAGCAGCAGCTTCTTTGTTTGCTTCTTGCTGCGCTTCTATATCTTCTTTAAAGACAGCCACAGGTGATGTTTCAATTAGTAAGGGGACTCCTTTATACATTCTATAGGAGAGAGATCGCAGTGCAGCAGCAGCAGCAGCAGCAGCAGCAAACTGCACCACCAGCAGCGTCTTTAAAGGAGACAAACAGAAGCGATTGACTTCTCCGAACCTCGCAAACAAATTTAATAGCTCATGTTCATTTACTCGAGCAGCAGGAAGATGCTTTACAATCAGAGTGTCTTTGCTGCGGTTGTCTGCTGCTGCTGCTGCTGCTCCTGCTGCTGCTGCATCTGCTGCTGCATCATGTGTTGCTGCTGCAAGAGTGGGGCCTCTACGAATAAAAGCTGAAGCAATCAGCCCTTCTCTTTCAATCCAGTCCTTTGTTTGCTGCAGCACATGTGTCTCAGCAAGTGCTGCTGCTGCTGCAGGAGTTGCGTGCTGCTGCTGCTGCTGCTTCTGCTGCAGCAGCATCTGCCGCTTCGAAAGGGAGAGATCCATCTCTGCTGCATCTGCTGCTGCAGAAGGCAGCAGATATAGCAGATTCCAGCTCTTTTGCTGCTGCTGCTGCTGCAGCTGCTGCTGCCGCTGCTGCTGCTGTTTCTTTTTGTAGCTGCTTTTTTCTGTGGTAGCAGCTTGCTGCTGCTGCTGCTGCTGCTTGGGGTATGCTGCTGCTGCAGCAAGAATGCGTCCCCTATACACCATCCCGTTGATCTTGTGAAGTGCAGCAGCAGCAGCAGCAGCAAAGACAAAAGATACTAAAGCTCTTCCTAAGGGCTTTCTGCTCTCTTTATCACTCATCAGCAGCACTTCCTGTATATCTGCTGCTGTTGTTGCTGCTGCTGCTGCACAGAGACACCGCACATCTTCTTCGCTGCAGCTATAAGGCAGATTAGTTATAAGGATCCGCCCGAAGTTTTCTAGAAGCTGTCTCTCCATCTCCTGCTGCTCTTGCTGCTGCTGCTCTTGCTGCTGCTGCTCCTGCTGCTGCTGCTGTTGCTGCTGCTGCTGCTGCAGCCACTTCAAGTCATCCACGTTCCCGTCCTCCTGCAGCAGTGCAGTAAGAGCAGCAGCAGTTGCTGCTGTCTCCTCCCCCTTTTCTGCTGCTCCTGCTGCTGCTCCTTCTGCTGCTGCTGCTGCTGCTGCTGCTGCTGCTTCTTCTTCTTCTGCATCATCAAACAGCATGTGCTGCCGCTCTGAGCGGACACCCGCTTTCCTTGGGGAGACCTTGTGGGACCATCTACCTGCTGCTTTTGCTGCTGCTGCTGCTGCTGCTGCTTCTTGTGCTGCTGCTGCTGCTGCTGCATTCTTAGCTGAGGCAGCCTCAGCTGCAGCAGCAGCAGGAGCAGCAGCAGCAGAAGCAAACGCCCGAGGGAGAGCGTAGTTAACTTCTATCTTTCGGGTGTATATGTACGTATCATTGAGCTGCTGCAGCAGCGCAGCAGCAGCAGCTTCTGTTTCTAACCCCACAAATGCAATCCCTCTGCTTCTACCTTCTTTATTTCTTTTAATAACACAGTCCGTTATGTTGCTGCCCCTGCTGCTGCTGCTGCTGCTGCTGCTGCTGCTGCTGCCCTTCCTGCTGCTGCTGCTGCTGCTGCATGCAGCAGCAATATGCTCCTTTAGTGCTGCTTCAGTAAGAAATGGAGGCAGGTTTTTTATTATAAGGCGGCTGCTGCTGTACCCAGCAGGTAATGAGACTGGGGTGTAGAAGGGCCTGCTGTGCTGCTGCTGCTGTTGCTGCTGCTGCTGCTGCTGCTGGTGTTTATACTTCGTTGGGCGTTGCTGATTCTGCTGCTGCTGCTGCTGTTTTTGCTGTTGCTGCTGGTTAGAGAGAGCACTCTTTCTGTGCTTCCCGTTCTGCTGCTGCTGCTGCTGCTGCTGCTGCTGCTGCTTCTTGCTGCTGCCCCCCTTACTGGGGGCCCTGAGTTTGGCTAGGGCCTTCATGGAGACGATCCCCTGGGAGGAGACGATCCCCTGGGAGGAGACGATCCCAGCCTTCTTAGTCTTCTGCGGCCCCACACCTGTGGGGTGGCTTCTGGGGGCCCCCCTTCCTTCTGTATGCTGCTGACGAAGGAGGACAAAAAATAAAACAAGATGCAAATTAAATTAATTAATTAAATTAATTTATTTTATTTATTTTATAATTTCCGTCTATATGCTGAGAATTCTGCTGCTGCTGCTGCTCTGCTGCAGCTGCAGCAGCAGCAGCAGCAGCAGCAGCAGCGCGAGGCCCTTGGGGGCCCCCTCTGTCTTTCTCTTGATTTATTTTTCTTTTGTTTATTGTCTCGATTTATATATTTATATTTATATTTGTTCTTTATTTTTATTTTTATTTTTATTTAACTAATAGACGAAGACATAATAATAAATAAAACAAAGAAGAGATATCACCCAACACAAAATATATAATATAATAAACACAAATTTTATGATTAAATAAATTATATCTTTTGTTTGTTTTATTTTATTTTATATTATTATTTGGGTGTTTTGTATTTAATGCAGCAAAAGGGCCACAGTATAAACCCTAGACCCTTAAACCCTAGACCCTTAAACCCTAAACCCTAAACCCTAAACCCTAAACCCTAAACCCTAACACCTGGAGGGAAGTTGGTATCTTGCCGCAGCCCAAAAGCAAGTAGGCGCCCCTAGGATTTAGGTGCTAGGGTTTAGGGTTTTAGGGTTTAATGGTTTAGGGTTTAGGGTTTACGGCCTTAGGGTTTAGGGTTAGGGCCGGAAGGCTTGGGTATGAGGGTTTAGGGTTTCAGGGATTTATAGGGTTTAAAAGTTTGCAGGCAGATGTAATATTATTTGCTGGAGCAGCAAATGGCTATGTAGATGCAACAGCAGCAGCAGCAGTAGCAGCAGCAGTAGCAGCAGCAGCAGTAGCAGCTGCAGCAGTAGCAGCTGCAGCAGCAGCAGCAGCAGCAACCTATGTCTCTGTCAGTATATTTATTCCGCCTGCCTCTTGGCCTCAACTCGCGATAATACTCTAAACCCTAAACCCTAAACCCTAAACCCTAAACCCTAAACCCTAAACCCTAAAGTAAAGTTTCTCCACAGGCTTACTAACCGCTACAATAAACGGTGCAGCCGTTCGCCTCAAAACCCTAAACCCTAAACCATAGACCCTAAACCCTAAACCCTAGACCCTAAACCCTAAACCCAGAAAGTATAAAGATATTGTTTTGTTTAATTTGTCAGGGGCCCCCCATCAAGAAATCGGAGCGAAGGCAGCAATAAATGCACGAGGTGTTTGTACACTGCGAGAAGAAAAACAAATAAAAAAAACAAACAAATGCATAGCATGCAGCAGATAGTACCCACCTGCAGAAGCAGCAGCAGCAGCAGCAACAGCAGCAACAGCAGCAGCAGCAGTAGCAGCAGCGGCAGCAACAGTAGCAGCAGCGGCAGCAACAGTAGCAGCAGCAGCAGCAGCTAACCGGCTTGGCAATGGAGATCGGCGATAGGGTTTCCAAGCAGGAACAGCT
>NW_013550192.1:5000-7514 GCF_000499425.1 Eimeria acervulina | reverse complement strand
CAGCAGCAGCAGCAGCAGCAGCAGCAGCAGCAGCAGCAGCAGCAGCAACAGCAGCAGCAGCAGGTTAAAGCTTCTCGGGGTTTGGGGCTTAGGGTTTTAGGGTTTAGGGTTTATAGTTTGGGCGTTATTAGGGTTTAGGGTTTAGGGTTTAGGGTTTATCTGCAACTTAAGGCCCTCAAGGTTTTCTATTTGTGCTTATTGGGGTCGGGTAGGGGTGTTATTCGGGTTTATTAGGGTTTATTAGGGTTTATTAGGGTTTATTAGGGTTTATGATATATTAGGGTTTAGGGTTTAGGGTTTAGGGTTTAGGGTTTTTGGGTGTACCTGGAGGTTAGGGAGTCGGTTGTGCAGCAGCGAGAGGAGGGCCTTGAGCTGTATGTGTGTGTTGCTTTCGCTTGTTAGTTTGCTGCTGCTGCTGTTGCTGTTGCTGCTGCTGCTGCTGTCGCTGTTGCTGCTGCTGCTGCTGTCGCTGTTGCTGCTGCTGCTGCTGCTGCTGCTGCTGCTGCTGCTGCTGCTGCTGCTGCTGTCGTTGTTGTTCTTGCTGCTGTTGCTGCTGCTGTTGTTGTCGTTGCTGTTGCTGCTGCTGCTGTTGTTGATGCTGCTGCTACTGCAGTCTGCTGTAGCAGTTAAATTATTATTAAATAAATTAAAAGAAAGAAGCTGAGGTAGAGACGGCATCTGCTGCTCCTCAATGCTGCTTATCTGGTTGCAACCCAAAGACAAGCTGAACGCAGCAGCAGCAGCAGCAGCAGCAGCAGCAGCAACAGCAAATGCAATACTTTCTGGGGCGCATGCATAAATTGCAGGAACAGCAACAGTATTCAACGCAGCAGCAGCAATCCCCTCGCAATCAGAGCAGCAGCAGCAGCAGAAGCAGCAGCAGCAGCAGAAGCAGCAACAAAGGAGCCAGTAGCAGCAGCAGCAGCAGCAGCAACAGCCGCAGCACCAACAGCAGCAACAGCAACAACAGCATTAGCAGCAGCAGCAGCAGCAGCAGCAGCAGCAGCAGCAGCAGATTACTTTTTGAGTGTATTGTGGTTGTTTAGCAGCAGTTTTAACCCGTTGATATTTTGCAGGCGATTATACTTCAAATCAAACACTTCTAAGTGCGGCAGCAGCAGCGTGAAGCAGCCATCTGCTGCTGCTGCACTCTCCCTGCTGCTGCTGCTGCTGCTGCTGCTGCTGTTGCTGCTGCAGCAGCAGCAGAGAGAGTCTAGCTTGTTGTAGTTAAGACGCAGCTCTCTTAAATTTTTGAGGATAGGGCCTGAATGAAGTGCGGGCAAAGAAGAAATCTCGTTTGCTGCTAAAGAGATACTCCACAACTTATCTGCTGCTGCTGCTGCTGCTGCTGCTGCTGCTGCTGGTGATGCTGTTGGTGATGTTGATGCTGCTGCTGCAGGAAGCAACAGCCCCAGAGACTGTAGCGCTGCTGCAGCAACCCCCCAATCAAACTCTTTTAAAAAGTTTCTCGACAGATCCAAGTCCCATGCTGCTGCTGCTGCTGCTGCTGTTGCTGTTGCTGTTGCTGTTGCTGCTGCTGTCGGCTCTAAAGCAGCCTGCTGGAGTTGCTGGCGTCGTTGCTGCTGCTCTTGCTGCTGCAGCTGATGCAGCTGATGCAGCAGCTCCTGCAGCTTCTGCTGAACGCTGCAAGGAGATTCACCCTCTCTTTGCTGCTGCTGCTGCTGCTGCTGTTCCTGCTGCTGCTGCTGCTGCTGCTGCTGGATATATACAGTTGCTGCGTTCAGGTCCCTGGAGGCTGTGAAGTGCTGCTGCCGCCCCACAACCCGCAGCCGCTTCAATCGATTATCTACGAAGACACTCAGCACGTGTGTTGCTGCTGCTGCTGCTGCTGTTGCTGCTGCATGTGCTGCTGTATCTGCTGCTGCTGTTGCCGTTGCGGCGGTTGCTTCTGCTGCTGTTGATGCTGCTGCTGCTGCATTTGCTACTGTATCTTCTGCTGCTGCGGTTGCTGTATCTTCTGCTGAGTTTGTTGCTGCTCTTGATGTTGTATTTGCTGCTTCTGCTGCTGCTGCATCTGCTGCTTCTGCTGCTGTTTTTGCGTCTGCTGCTGCAGCAGCAACAGCAGCAAACGCCTGTTCCATACTGCTAGATCTTCTTAACACCTACAGAAGATGCAAGGTCTAGGGTTTACTAGAATTCAGGGTTTAGGGTTTAGGGTTTAGGGTTTTAGGGTTTAGGGTTTATTAGGTCTCAGGGTTTAGGGCCTAGGGCCTAGGGCCTAGGGTTTAGGGTTTAGGGTTTAGGGTGTAAATATAGATGTGGGGTATAATACTGAGATAAATAAATATTTAATTCTTAAAAATTAAATAAAAAATTAATTAAAACAAACAAACAAACAAAATTTTTTGTTCGTCTGCCGATCGTTTGGCTGCAGCAGCCTCCAGCTGCAGGCGACCGCAAAATAAATAAATAAATAAATAAATAAATAAATAAATAGATAAATAAATAAATAAATAAATAAATAAATTATTTTGATTTGTTTGAGCGATCTGT
>NW_013550193.1:2908-6105 GCF_000499425.1 Eimeria acervulina | reverse complement strand
TATTATCATTTGTTTATTTATTTATTTATTATTATTATTATTATTATCATTTATTTATTTATTTATTTATTATTATTATTATTAATCTTCTTTCTTGTTTTGTTTATTTTGTTTATTTTATTTATTTTATTTATTTTGTTTTTCTTCTTTTATTTTTGTCTTTGCATGTTGTTGTTATTTTTATTTTTATTTTTATTTTATATTTTTCGTCTTATTATTATTTTTGTGCTTCTTCTTTATTTAGTATTTATTAATGCCTTCTACGCTTCTCAACCCTCTGCTGCTGCATCTGCTGCTTCATCTGCTGCTGCTGCATCTGCATATCTGCTGCTGCATCTGCTGCTGCTGCATCTGCACATCTGCTGCTGCATCTGCGTGTCCATGTACATATGCATATGCTGCTGCTGCTGCTGCTGCTGCTGCTGCTGCTGCAGGTCGCTTGCGTTTGCAGTTATTATTTCGCGCTTATGATGTTGGTGGAGACGGCGTTTTAGACGAAGAAGAGTTAAGCTGTCTCCTCGCTCATCTGCATGCAGCTTCTCTTCATCCGTCTGACAGAGCCCTCTCTACAGTACAAATCAAACAAGAAGCAAAGGTAATCCTTCTGCTGCTGCTTCTCCTGCTGCTGCTGCTGTTGGGGTTGCTGCTGCTGTTGCTGCTCCTGCTGCTGCTCCTGCTGCTGGTGTTGTTGATGCTGATGATGTTGTGGTTGCTGCTGCTGCTGCTGTTGATGTTGCTGTTGCCGTTGCTGGTGTTGCTGCTGTTGGTGTTGTTGCTGCTGCCGTTGCTGCTGCTATTGCTGCTGCTGTTGATGTTGCTGCTGTTGCTGTTGCTGCTGTTGGTGTGCTGTGGCTCCATTTTTATGTTGTTGCTGCTGCATGCGTCTCAGTCTCCCTAAGCCTTTCTGTTAAACCGCCCCTCCCTTGCTGCTGTTGTTGCTGCTGCTGCTGCTGCTGTTGCTGCTGCTGCTGCTGTTTAGGCGGAAGCTGCGGAGCTGCTGCAGCAGCACGGTGGCTGCTTTACCTACGATGCATTTTTTGCTTCTGTAAGAGATAAAGTTCTTAACGCTACTCATCGCTTGATGAGATTCAAGGTAGACCTTGTTGCTGCAGTGCAGCAGCAGCAGCAGCAGCAGGACCTGCTGCAGCAGCATCTGCTGCTGCAGCAGCAAGACCTGCAGAAACAGTGGATAGCCTTCGGGCCCCACACTGCCTCAGCCTCTTCAACAGCAGAATCTTTTTCTGCTTCTCCCCTTCATCCAGATGAATCCTCTGCTGCTGCTGCAGCAGCAGCAGCAGCAGCAGCAGCAGCAGCAGGAACAGCATACGTGACCTTGAAGCAGGAACAGCAGCAACAGCAGCTGCTGCCCGTGCAGGATCTGCAGCAGCGCGAGTTGCTGCTGCAAGAAGGAAGAAGAATAGCAGAGAGTATTATAATTAAAGCTAAGTCTATCAGCAGCAACAAAACAGCACCAGAGATCGAGGCGCTGCTGCTGCAGCACAATGCTGCAGTGCAGCAGCAGCAGCAAACTGGCTGCTTCTTCGCCACAGCACAAGATGCTATGAAGCTGTTTGATGCTGCAGCATGTCTCTTTGCTGAAGAAAGCAACCTTCTCGAGGTAAGGTTTAGGGTTTAGGGTTTAGGGTTTAGGGTTTAGGGTTTAGGGTTTTCCTGGGAGCATCTGCTGCTGCTGCTGCTAAATCAGCTGCAGGTAGTTCTGGAGGGTTTGCTTCTTCTGAAGGTCCCGCCTGCTGCACCAGCAGCAGCATCAGCAGCAGCAGTTGCTGCTGCTGCTGCTGCTGCTGCTGCTGCTGCTGCTGTTGTGTTTTTGCTGCTGCAGCTGGAGCTGCCTGTGCGAGTGTTCGGAAGTATAGAGGGACAGCTAGGAGATATCTGCGAATTGTTTAATTGCTTCGGCTGGCCTTCGTCTGCTGCTGCTGCTGCTGCTGCTGCTGCTGCTACTGCTGCTTCTCTTTCTAATAACGCATTTCTATTCATTGGCAGCCTTATCAGCAGCAGCAGCAGCAGCAGCAGCAGCAGCAGCAGCAGCAGCAGCAAACTAAACTTCGAGGTGCTGTTGCTGATCCTCTCGCTCAAAGTCCTCGTAAGACACGCATACGAAGAAATCTCTCCCAGCTAGCTAGCTAGCTAGCTAGCTAGCTAGCTAGCTAGCTAGGGGCTGCACGTACAGCAGCAGCAGCAGCAGCAACAGCAGGAGCAACAGCAGCAGCAGCACTGATTTAACTAAGGGCTATCCCTACCTAGCATGCGGGGGCTTCCTTAACAACTGCGGCTCTCCCTTCTTGCAGTATATCTAGCTTCTCTAGCTAGCTAGCTAGCTAGCTAGCCAGCTAGCTAGCTAGCTGAGGGTGTTGGTGTGTGTGTGCATTGCGTACTGCAGCACTTGAATGTCTTTTTGCTGCGAGGAGCAGCAGAAGAGCTGCTGCATGAATACAGCAGCAGCAGCAGCAGCACAATATATTTAAAACAAGAGTGGGAGGAGAAGTGCGGGTTAATTGAAGCTGCTGCAGTACGCAAGAAGCTGCAGCAGCTGTTGCTGCTGCTTCCGCTAGCAGCAACAATACCTTCAGCAGGTTTTCTGCTGCTGCGCGGTGGTGTTGGTGTACACTTCACGCATCTTCAGCAATTAAAGTCTACCCCTAAACCTTCTCATCTGCATTATCTCTACGGTCTGCTGCTCCTGCTGCTGCTGCTGCTGATAGGGCTGCTGATAGGGCTGTTGCTGCTGCTGATGGGGCTGCTGCTGCTGCTGATAGGGCTGTTGCTCCTGCTGCCGATAGGGCTGCTGCTGCTGACAGGGCTGCTGCTAGGGCTGCTGCTGCTGCTGCTGCTAGGGTTGCTGCTGCTGCTGCTGCTGTAGAAGCTGCTACAGCAGCAAGTGCTGCTGCTGCTGGTTTGTTTTTTTTTTAAGAGTTAGGGTGTATATGCAGCTGCGTTTGCATGCAGGGGAGCAGCAAAAGGAAGCTGATGCAGCAGCACTGCTGCTGAGAGACTGCCTATACAGCTGCGCAGAAGATGAAGACGAAGCAAATAATAAAGATGAAGATATACACTGTAATCCCCTCAGGTAAACACAAACAAACAAACTCTGTCTCTCTCTCTTTTATATATATATATATATATATATATATATCTCTGTCAATTTAGATTTGTATTTATGTTATATTATTTTATTT
>NW_013550193.1:0-2808 GCF_000499425.1 Eimeria acervulina | reverse complement strand
TTTATTTATTTATTTATTTATTTATTTTATTTATTTATTTATTTATTTTATTTATTTATTTATTTATCTGCAGTAAACCTGAAAAATAAATAAATAAATATTTATTATTATTTATTTATTTATTTTTCAGGTTTACTGCAGATGCGCTAATTGCAATGCTGAGGAATAGCGGCCTTCGTCTCCTTATCTGCAGCAACAGCAGCAGCAGCAGCAGCAGCAGCAGCAGCAGCAGCAGCAGCAGCAGCAGCAGGGGTGGAGCAGAGTATTGCTGCAGGGGCAGCTGCTTGCGCCTTCAGTCGAACCGTCTGCATGCAAATGCTGCTGCTGCTCTCCAGCTGTACATACACCCCACAACAAAGCATCTCATACTGCATACTCTTGTCAGCCTCAATTGCTGCTGCTGCTGTTGCTGCTAATGTTTTTGTTGCTGATGTTGCTGTTGCTAATGCTGCTGCTGTTGATGCTTCTGCTAATGCTGCTGTTGCTAATGCTGCTGTTGCTGCTGCTGTTGTTGCTGATGCTTCTGCCGGAGTTGCTGCTGTTGGTTTTGCTGGTGCTGCTTAGCTGCTTGCTCCCGCTGTAGCTAAATATGCTGTTCTTGCTGCTGCTGCTGCTGCTGCTGCTGCAGGTGCTGCCTAGGTCCAGCCACACAGGCGGCTCTGCAATTCCTATCGATTCTTTAGCTGGGGGTGAGCAGCAGCAGCAGCAGCAGCAGCCTTTAAATATATTCTTTTTCTCTCTGCCGCATCAAGCTAGCAAAGGAGGGTTTGTAAACGCGAGGGTTTAGGGTTTAGGGTTTAGGGTTTAGCTGCTGGTGGTTTGCTGCTGCAGGAGATCAGCAAAAGGTTTCGGGCTGGGGTCTTGAAACAGCAGCACCAAACACAGGGCAGCTGCAGCAGCAGCAGGAGCAGCAGCTGCATGCAAATGCAGCAACAGAAGGCTACAGTTATATGCTGCTGCAGCAGACGCGCATGCGAACAGCAGCAGCTGCTGCTGATCCAGCAGCAGCAGCAGCAGCACTTCCTACCCCGCTGGCACTCACAACTCCAACAACTGCTGCTGCTGCTGCGTCAGTACTGCACGGGGCAACTGCAGCAGCAGCAACAACAACAACAATAACAGCAGCAGCAGCAGCAGCAGCAGCAGCTCCTGCTCCTGCTGCTGCAGCAGGCTCACTGCAGCAGCTAATTCAGCAGGCAGAAGAATGCGTTTCTAAGGATATATCTGCTGAGCGGACCCTCCCTGCTGCTTTGCTGCAGGGGGGCCCCCTACTTGTATCAAGACGAGCTGATGATATTAGCAGCAGCAGCAGCAGCAACAACAACGCAGCACAATTGCAGCAACAGCAACGAGCTGTTCTACCTCCAGCAGCAGCAGCAGCAGCAACAGCAGCAGCAGCAACAGCAGCAGCAACAGCAGCAGCAACAGCTGCAGCAGCAGCAAAAACCTACGAGCCTTCAACCCATGCCCACCACCTGCAGCAGCCGCAGCAGCAGCAGCAGCAGCAGCAGCAGCAGGGCGGTGCAAATTGTTTAGCAGATTATTCTGCTGTCTGTCAACTGGGGGGCCCCCATGCTGCTGGTCTCTCACAAACTCTTCCTGCGCTGCTAGAAGGAAGCCAGCAGCAGCAGCAGCAGCAGCAGACGCAGACGCAGCAGCAGCAGCAGCAGACGCAAACCCAGAGGTCTTTGCTGGGGAGGCCAAGGTAAGAAAGAAAGAGATGCAGAAACCCTACCCATTTCTATCTCAACCCTAAACCCTAAACCCTAAACCCTAAGAGAAACTATGAGCTTCTTCACTCGCTCCAGCTGCTGCTGCTGTCTCTGCTGCACTTGTTTTACTTCCTGCTGCTGTATCAACTGCTGGTGCTGCTGCCGCTGTTTCTTCTGCACTTGCTGCACAATCTTCTGCTGCATCTACTGCTGCTCTATCTGCTGTTGCTGCTGCTGCTGCTGCTGCTGCTGCTGCAGTTTGTTGGGGGCTCGTCGTTTGTGCGTCGAAGGGGGTCGCGTTGCAGGAAGTTTGCTGCCAGCAGAGCCCCAGCCGCAGCAACCGCTGGGGGGCCCCTCTAAGAGGCCCTAAGGCATCTGAAGCAGCAGCAGCAGCAGCAGCAGCAGCAGCAGCAGCAGCAACTGCCAGACAGCACAGAGGTTCTAGAATATCTGCTGCTGCAGCAGCTGCAGCACCCTTCAGGGCCCCCAAGTGCTGCAGCAGCTCTAACGCTCTCTGCTGCAGCAGCAACTGCAGCACCATCAGCTTTAAAGGGCCCCTCCCGCTGCAACTGCAGCAGCTCCCGCTTGCTGCAGCAGCACCCAATTGCTGCAGCAGCACCTATTTGCTGCAGCAGCACCCGTTTGCTGCAGCAGCACCCAATTGCTGCAGCACCCAATTGCTGCAGCAGCTTTAAGCCCTGCTGCAGCAGGTTTGTTGTCTTATCTCCTTTGAAAATTTTTCTTTTTTAACAAACACACACTTAATAATATTGTCTCTTCCAGTTGCTGCTGCTGCAGTTGCTGCTGCTGCAGTTGCTGCTGCTACAGTTGCTGCTGCTACAGTTGCTGCTGCTGCAGTTGCTGCTGTTGATGCAGTTGCTGCTGCTGCAGTTGCTGCTGTTGATACAGTTGCTGCTGCTGCAAATATGTGAAATAGGGTTTATAAGAATTTCTTAACATTTACTTGCGTCGTCCCCTCATATATATAATATATATAATATATATAATATATATAATATATATAATATATATAATATATAATATATACAATATATATAATATGTATATTATATTATATATAATATATAATATATAA
>NW_013550194.1:1737-6690 GCF_000499425.1 Eimeria acervulina | reverse complement strand
TGTCTGTCTCTCTCTCTCTCTCTCTATATATATATATATATATGTATATATATATATATATGTATGTATACATATATGTATGTATATCTGTCTCTCTCTCTCTGCTTGCATGTGTCTCTGTCCCTCTGTTTGTCTCTGTCTCTATTTATTATTTCTCTGTCTCTTTCTCTGTCTCCTTCTTTGTCTATTGGTGTGTCTTTGACTCTGTCTCTGTCTCTATTTTTCTTTGTCTCCTTCTCTATCTCCTTCTGCATCTCTTTCTTTGTCTATTTCTGTTTCTCTGTCTCTTTTTTCTGCTTATATCTCTGTCTCTTCCTTGGTTTCTATTTATCTATCTGTCTCTCTGTCTCTTTCTCTGTCTTTATTTATCTATCTCTGTCTCTCTGTCTCTGTCTCTGTCTATTTTTATCTACCTCTCTCTCTCTGTCTCTGTCTCCTTCAATGTCTCCTTCTCTGTCTCCAACTGCGTCTCGGTGTCTCCTTCTCTGTTTGTGCTCTCTTTATCTCTCTCTCTCTCTCTATATATATATATGTATTTATATATATATACATATATATATGTATATATATATATATACAAATGTCTCCTTCTCTGTCTCCAACTGCGTCTCGGTGTCTCCTTCTCTGTTTGTGCTCTCTTTATCTCTCTCTCTCTCTCTATATATATATATGTATTTATATATATATACATATATATATGTATATATATATATATATACATATATATATATATATATACTTCTCCTTATATCTGTCTCTCTTATTATATCTGTCTCTTTCTCTATTTGTTTGTCTCTTTATATCTGTCTCCTTTTCTTTATTTCTTTCTGTCTCTCTCTTATCCTCCTCTCTTTCTCGCTCTGTCTCTCTTTTTATTTATTTTATTTCTTTATCTTTTTATTTATTTTTACTTCTTTCTCTCTCTTTTTATTTGTTTATTTATTTTTATTTATCTGTCTTTTAATTTATATATATTTATTTTTGTTTGACTGGCGTTGGTTAGAAGGGAGAGACTGCAAACAAACAAAAAAAGAAAAGGAGACACCCCAACGCAATAACACAAATATATAAATAAACAAATAAATAAATATATATATATATATAAATATATATAAATATACATAATTATATATATATATATATTTACATATATATACATATATATTATATACATATATATATATATATATGTACATAGAGAGAGAGAGAGGATAGTAAGAAAACATTTTATTTTTTTGTCTCTAAATGAGAAGGAGACATCTGTCTCTGTCTCTTCGGTCTTTTGCTTTTATTGCTGCATCTTTAAAACCAACTTCTTTCTATTAAGCAGCAGCAGCAACAGCAGCAGCAGCAACAGCAGAAGCATAGAGCATTAGATGAGGAAGGAGACAGACATGCAGACAAAGAGGAGACAGTAAACAGACAACAGAGAAGGAGACAAACATTTAAACAATTAAAACAGACAACTTCCAATTACACACAGACACACCAGCAGCAGCAGCAGCAACAGCAGCAGCAGCAGCAGCAAACACAGCAGCATGAAACGCAGCAGCGTAAACAGCACCAAGCTGTGCAGCAACAGCAGCACAGAAACCCCCAAGAGCAGCACTAGTAGAAACAGCAGCAGCAGCAGCAGCAACAACAGTGACGGGAGCAGCAGCAGCAGCAGCAGCACAAGAACTGGCTGCAGCACAAGGCATCACAATAGGCGGAGTCTTTTCAAAGTATTATATGAAGCAGAATTCTCTGCTGTTGCTGCTGCTGCTGCTGCTGCTGCAGCAGCAGCCCTCAACGTTTGCTGCTGCTGCCGCAGCAGAGCAGCAGAGGGCTCTCAACAAACAAAAAAGAAGAGTTTGCTCTTAAAGTTAAAATTTAAAGTTCTGCGCATCGCTGCGCTGGCTTCTGCTGCAGCAGCAGCAATAATACCATTTACAGCAGCAGCAGCAGCAGCTGCTGCTGCTGCTGCTGCAACAGCTGCAGCAGAGTTACTTCTGCTTCCCAGATGCTAAGAGAAGGAAGTTCATCTGCGCTTCTTTCTCAAGAGACAGCAGCGAGGAGACAGAAGCAGCGATCTCCTGCAGCAAAGCAGCAACATTCAGCAACAAAGAATGCAAGTGCAGCAGCAATGCTGCTGCTGCTGCAGTGCTGCTGCTGCTGTTACTTTACCCTCTTCTTTCGAGTGTAGGAGAGGAAAAGAGACGAAGGGAGACAGAGACACATAAAAAGAGACAGAGAGACAAAAGGAGACAGACAAAAGGAGACAGAACATGCAACAGAGACAGATAAACACAAAGTAAGGAGACAGCAGCAAACACTCACCTGCAAATGTTTACGTGTAGCAGAAGAGCTCTGTTCAGCCTTGTGCTCGCCGTACACCGGAAGTGCTGCTTGCTTGCCGCGCTGTCTCTGCGAGTCTGCAGCAGGAGACACACACAAAGTCGACAAACAGCTGCAGCAGCAGCCGCAGCAGCAGCAGCAGCCGCAGCAGCACCTAGTACCGCCATAGCGGCACTCGCTGTAGCCAAGCAGTCACGTTGGTGGGTAGCTAGCTCCGCAGCTAACTTTACAGCTAGCTAGCTAGCTAGCTAGCTAGCTGCACAGGCAGCTGCGCATCTTTAAGGGCGCACAGGAGATGTAAGGGGCCCCGCAGCAGAATAAAGAAGGAGACAGAAAAAAAATAAAATAAAAATGAAGATGAGAAGAAAACTCGCGGAGACAGAAAGAAGAAGAGACAGACAAGATAAGAAGAGACAGACAAGACAAGAAGAGACAGAGTAAAAGAGAAACAGTAAAAGAGACAGAAGCAAAGAGACAGACGCAAGGAGACAGAAGCAAAATGAAAGAAGAGAGACGCAGCAAGAGAGAGAGAAAAAGAAAGGAGACAAAAGATAGCAGAGAGAAGAGACAAAGAAAGCAAGGAGACGCGAAAAGAGAGACAAAAGAAAGGAGACAGACAGCAAAAATAGAGAAGGTCAGTGCATTACCGTCAGCTGTAGCTGCGAGGGCGCCGAAGGGATCAGCAATCCCTGCAGCAGAACAAGCCACAGCAGCAGCAGCAGCAGCAGCAGCAGCTAAATATGCAGCAGCAGCAGCAAACGATACAGCAGCAGCAGCAAACGATACAGCAGCAGCAGCAGCAAAGGATAGGGCAGCAGCAGCACAAGGTAGGGCAGCAGCAGCAAATGGTAGAGCAGCAGCAGCAAACGGTATAGCCGCAGCGGCAACAGAGACAGCAGCAGTATAGACGGAAACAGCAGCAACAGATGCAACAGCAGCAGCAGAGACAGCAGCAGCAACAGCAGAGACAGCAACAGCAGCAAAAGATACAGCAGCAACACTACCAGAAACAGCAGCAGCAGCAGCAGAGACAGCAAGAGAAGCAACAGAGACAGCTGCAGCAGCAGAGACAGCAAAGGAAGCAACAGAGACAGCAGCTGCAGCAGCTGCAGCAGCTGCAGCAGTCTACACAAATGCATAAAAGATTTATTTGTTATCAAAGCCCCTCTTAAAACAAACAAACCTGGGGCATAAAAATACTTAGGATGCAGCTGCGGCAACTCGCGGCCAACCCTCCGCTGAATATCTGCACATAAAACCCTAAACCCTAAACCCTAAACCCTAACCCTTATACCCTAAACCCTATACACTAAACCCTAAACCCGCACGGGAGGCAGAGAATGGAACCGTTCGCAGGGGAAGGCTTATGGGTTTAGGGTTTAGGGTTTAGGGTTTATGGTTTGAGAGGTAAGGGTTACATAAGAACTCCTTTTAAGGGCTTTGATTGAATTTAGTTTGAGGGTTTAGGGTTTAGGGTCTACACATAAACCCTAAACCCTCATTCTTTGGGGTTTAGGGTTTTGTCGTTACCTCTTGGGCGAGCCGTCGGTCTGTGCAGCCTCTTCCTCTATCAGGACAGGAGTGATACCTGCGCACACAAACCCTAAACCCTAAACCCTAAACCCTAAACCCTAAACCCTAAACCCTAAACCCTACGGCATATTTCCTATTTCATATTGCAGCAGCGCTTTCTTTTTCTGTAGAAGCAATATACCCTACTCATTAGGGTTTATTAGGGTTAATTAATTAGGGTTTATTAATTAGGGTTTATTAATTAGGGTTTATTAATTAGGGTTAATTAGGGTTTAGGGTTTAGGGTTTAATGCACCAAACCCTTTCTTTTTCTGTAGAAACAATGCAAATTGCTAAACCCATACACTCCGCTCGCCCTACTCTCCCAACCCGGTGAAAGAACTGCTCCTCAGAGTCCGGCAATGTTAGCATTATTAAGAAGGGGAGGTTCTATTAGACAAATAAATATATAAATATATAAATATATAAATATATAAATATATAAATATATAAATATATATATATTGATTAATTAACTAATTAGTTGCTAAGGGTAATGCTAGCATTAACAATAAAGGAAGGTTCTATTAAATAAATAAATAAGTAAACAAATAAAAAAATTAATTAACTAATCAATAGATTAATTAATTAATTAATTAATTAATTAATTGATTAATAAGGTAATGCTCGCATTAACAAGAGGGGCTCCAGTCAGAAAAAGAAAAGAAAGCAGCAAACAAACAAACAAACAAACAAACAAACAAACAAACAAATAAATAAATAAATAAATAAATAAATAAATAAGCAAGTAAACAAATAAACAAATAAACAAGCAGAAAAAAGAAATTAATAAAAGCAGCCGACAAACAAACTGATAAACAGAGAGCAGGAGAAACAAGATAAAATAAAGCAGCAAACAAATAAGCAAATAAACAAATAAACAAATAAACAAACAGATAAAAAATAAAATAAAGCAGCAAACCTTTATATCAATTCCTCTCGCTGCTACATCCGTACAAATTAAAAAGCGAGCGTCGCCTGCTTTAAAGTGCTGCATGCGCATACACCCCAATATATATATATATATATATATACATATATATA
>NW_013550194.1:0-1637 GCF_000499425.1 Eimeria acervulina | reverse complement strand
ACATATATATATATATATACATATATATATTTGTATATATATATACAAATATATATATATATATATTTGGGTATATAATGCATGAATAAATGCTTAAATGTGTTTATACGGATTCAAAATATGTACAAAAGGACAAAAAATATACACTGGTGCACGCATGCATACACCCCAGGCAAATGCAGACAAATATTTATATGAATATATATATATATATATACATATATATATATGTTTATATATATGTTTATATATGCATATAGACAAAGCAAACATATAAAAAGAGTCAACATGAAGTACTAGAAGAAAAATCAAGAGACAAAACTGCAAAAAGAGGAGACAAGGAGACACCTCAAGTTGAGTGGGGTGTACGTACACCCCAGGAGAAGGCGCATGCAATTGAGATAATTAAAAAACAACAAACAAACAACAGCAAATAATAAGAGGAAATAAAGACAAATACATTAGCGTGTAAGGCAGGTGCAGCAGCAGCAGCAGCAGCAGCAGCAGCAGCAGCAGCAAGACGCAGTAGGCACCGTAAGAGAGAAGAAGAAAAGCAGCATTAAAAAAGGACGAAGACAAACAAAACCCATCAGGAAGCACAAAAAGGGGGAGGAGAATCGCCAGTAATGAGAGAAAGGAAGTTAGGGTTTAGGGTTTAGGGTTTAGGGTTTAGGGTTTAGGGTTTAGGGTTTTGAGTGTATATACACCTCAAGGTTTGCCTGACGCTCCTGGTTGCTCCGGAGACCCGCAACAACGACGCATGCATAAGGGTTTTCTCTGCCCTTCTCCATCTTCCCTAAACACCTCAACCACAAACCCTAAACCCTAAACCCTAAACCCTAAACCCTAACTTGTAAACCCTGGCGAGGCGGTTTGGGGCTTGCAACGCATGCAAAATGAAGCAGCAACAAAACAAACAATTAAAAAAACAAACAAATAAACAAATAAACAAACAAACCAAATATGCACAAGACTGCCTGCATATATATATATATATATATACAAATATATAATTACAGATATATGTACATATACATATTTACACATCCATACAGATATATATGTATATATATTTATATATTTATATGCATGCATGCGTAAACAAAACATATAAAGGAGAAAAAGGAGACAGAAGAAAAAATGAGAGGGACAAAGGAGACAGCGAAGAGACAACAGAAGGGGACGACGTAAGAGACAAAGGCGGTGAAGGAGACAGAAGAAATAAAGAAAGAGACAAAGGAGACAGAGAAAATAAAGAAAGAGACAAAGGAGACAGAGAGAATAAAGAAAGAGACAAAGAAGAGTAAGGGAGATAACAAGACAGAGACAAAGGAGACAGAAGAAATAGAGAAAGAGACAAAGGAGACACAGGAGGAGACAAACAAGACAACGGAGACAGAGAAATAAACAAAAGAGACAAAGGAGACACAGACGGAGACAAACAAGACAAAGTAGAGACAGACGGAGACAGAGCAAAGAGACAAAAGAGACAGAAGAAACAAAGGAGACAGGTAGTACCAGCAAACCGCTTCCCGCCTCCTAATTTAATTAAATATTTCTCAAAGATATCGCAGTCTAGATTTGTGCGGCAGACAATCATGCAGCAATCCATCTTCAGCGCGTCCGCAAGAGCAACG
>NW_013550195.1:4470-4993 GCF_000499425.1 Eimeria acervulina | reverse complement strand
GCTGCTGCTGATCTTGGTGCTGCTGCTGCTGCTGATCTTGGTGCTGCTGCTGCTGCTGATCTTGGTGCTGCTGACCTTTCTGCTGCTGCTGATCTTACTGCTGCTGACCTTTCTGCTGCTGCTGATCTTACTGCTGCTGGTCTTGCTGCTGCTGTTGCTGATCTTGGTGCTGCTGCTGCTGATTTTGATGCTGCTGCTGATGCTGATCTTGCTGCTGCTGCTGCTGCACCTGCATTTGCTGCTGCATTTGCTGCTTTTGCTGCTGCATTTAGTGTTGCTGCTGCTGCTGCACTTGGTGTTGCTGCTTTGTTTGTCTTAGGGTGCGGCGTGGGTTCATAAGGCTGCAGGCGATTGTAAGAGGAAGAAGAGCCAGGAAGCAGCTGCAGCAGCAGGAGCAGCAAAATGCTGCAGCAAAAATTCAAGCAACGTGGAAGATGCACAAAGACAGACAGCGGTTTATTCAACTCAGAAAAGCAGCTGTACTCACCCAACTCAGGTCTGCTGTTGCTGCTGCTGCTGCTGT
>NW_013550195.1:0-4370 GCF_000499425.1 Eimeria acervulina | reverse complement strand
GCTGCTGCATCTTACCTTGCTGCTGCTGCTGCTGCTGCTGCTGCTGCTGTAGGTGGAAGCGTTTGGTTGCAATTCGTCAGCTTCGTCGATTGAAAGCCGAAGCAAAAAATGTCGCAGGACTCGTCACGATTGTTCAAGTACTTAATTTAATTTAGTTAATTAATTTAATTAATTTAATTAATTTAATTAACTTAATTAATTTAATTAATTTAATTAATTTAATTTAATTAATTTAATTTAATTAATTTAATTAATTTAATTTAATTAATTTAATTAATTAAATTAAATTAATTATTATTTATTATTATTTTTTTTTATTATTTTTTATTATTTTTGGTTGTTTGTATTGGTTGCCCTTCTCTTGTCTTTTTCTTAACTTCTGCTGCTGTTGCTGCTGCTGCTGTTGCTGCTGCTGCTGCTGTTTGCTTCAGGACCTGAAGCAGGAGCTTGGCGAAGCCCGTCAACAGGCGGAAGATGCAGCAACTCGAGAGCTGCAGCAGCAGGTTTGCTGCTGCTGCTGCTGTTGCTGCTGCTGCTGCTGCTGCTGTTGTTGTTGTTGTTGCTCTTGCTACTGTTGCTCTTGCCTCCACCTCTTAGCAATTCGTTCTTGCTGCTGCTGCTGCTGTTTGTTTTTAGGCTCGAGCAGATGAATTACAGAAGCAGCTGCAGCAGTCGAAGAAGGAGGTGAAGGAACTTAGAGGAGAGCTTAAAGCAAAAACAGGTGCTGCTTCTGCTGCTGCTGCTGCTGCTGCTGCTGCTGCTGCTGCTGCTGCTGCTGCTGGTACTGGTGTTTGGGTTGTATGGATTGAGGTTTAGGGTTTAGGGTTTAGGGTTTAGGGTTTTTGTTTGTGTGTTTTTATGCGTAGAAATGCTAGGAGAGCTGCAGAGACAGCTGGAGTCTCTGCGTTTGTATCTAGTAGGCAGCGGTGCAGCAGCAGCAGCAACAGCAACAGCAGCAGCAGCAGAACAGGGGGGGCTGAGGAGAGGGTTTACCGTAGAAGTGAGTGAAATAAAGACATTGATAGAGAAGAGGGAAGCAGCAGCAGCAGAAAAAGCAACGCAGCAGCAACAGCAGCAGCAAGTGCTGCAGCAGCAGGTGCAGGAGCTGCAGCAGCAGCTGCAGCAAGAGAAGGAACAGCGACAGCTAGCTGATGCGAAGTATAAACTTGTATTAGAAGACAGCAGCATGATGGGTTTACGAGCAGCACCTGCAGCAGCAGCAGCAGGAGGAGGAACAGGAGCAGCAGCAGGATCAGCAGCAGGATCAGCAGAAGCACCACGTGCAGCAGCCGCAGCATCCACAGCAGCAGCAAGAGCAGCAGCAGCAGCAGCAGCAGGAAGCCGCGCTGTATTAAAGGCTGCTTCTGCTTCTGAAGGTAGCTATAAGCAGCACGAAGCAGCAGCAGCTCTATGGGAGAAGAGATTTATCGATTTGCTGCTGATAGGTGCAGCAAACGTTGGGAAGCGACAGCTGCTGCTGTCTCTTATTCAGAAATTAGGAGACAGGGATGCGTTGCTGCAGCTGCAGCAAGTGCAGCAGCAGCAGCAAGATAAAGCGGGCTGGAGAGAAGATCTTATCAGGGTAAATTAATATCTGCTGCTGTTGCTGCTGCTGCTGGTGCTGCTGTTGCTGCTGCTGTTCTTGTTGCTGTTGTGTTGCTGTTGCTGCTGGAGCAGCTGCTATTGGTGCTTCTTTGCTGCTGCTGTTGCTTTGCTGCTGCTGTTGCTTTGCTGCTGCTGCTGCTTTGCTGCTGCTGTTGCTTTGCTGCTGCTGCTTTGCTGTTGGGGTCTTGAGCTTTTGCATTTGTGTCTCTCCTCTTTTTTATTTGTTGTTTGTTTTATTTTTAGTTATTTTTATTTATTTTAATCTGCTCTTCTTTTTATTTATTGTTATCTCTATTGATATTATTTTTACTTGTTTTGTTTATGCTGTTGCTGCCTGTTGTGTTTAATTTGTATTATTATTATTATTATTATTTATTATTATTATTTATTAATATTTGTTTGTGTTATTTATGAATATTATTATTTATATTTGTTTAATATATTTATATTTGTTTATTATTATTGTTCTATATATGTATATATATTCAACAGATACAGAACAAGAAGACATATTTATTTATTTATTCGTTTATTTAACTATATTTATTTAATTATATTTATTAAATTAAATTAATTATATTTATTTATTTGTTTATGCAGGTGAAAGGAGGAGGAGGCGTAGGCGTTATAAATTGTTTATTATTTTCTCTTGACGACTCATTGCAGTGTATAGACACCTTAAAGCAGAGGTGCCGACAATCCTTTGTTTTATGTTGTATATTTAAAGGAGATGATATAAATACATTTAAACTTTGTTTAAGTACAGCAGAAAATATTATCTTAACTACTATCAAAGAAACATATACACCGCAGCTTCTTCCTACACAAGTTGTTCTTATTGAGAATAATTATAATAATAATATTAATAATAATATTTCTTCTCCTACAAACGCAATTGATAGACAAGCAGCAAGAGATGCAGGTATGAGTTAATATATATATTTTTTATTTATCTTTTTATATTATCTTCGTCTTTTTCTCTGTTTTACTGTCTCCGTCCTTCTCTCTCTGTCTCTCTCTGTCCTTCTCTCACTCTTTATCTCTTTGTTTTTATTTCTTTTTAATTTGTTTTTATTTATTTATTTATTTTTATCTCTTTATTTCTTTCTCTGTCTCTTTTTCTGTCTCTGTCTCTATCTCTTTATTTTTATTTATTTATTTTCATTACTTCTATTTCTTTTTCTTTATCTCTTTATCTTTATTTCTTTGTTGTCTCCTTCTCTCTCTTTATCTATTTACATATATATATATTTATATTTATCTTTATCTTTATTTATTTTTTTTGTTTCTATCTATATCTTTATTTCTGTCTGATTATTTTTCTGTCTCTGTCTTTTTCTTTTTCTTTCTTTTTACCTCTCTTTCTTTCTTTGTCTGTCTATGTCATATATATATATATATATGCATGCATATATATATATATATATATGCATGCATATATATATATAATTAATATTGTTGATTATATATATTTTTGTTTTTGTTCTCAGCTGCTTGTTTAGGGTTTCATTATCGCGAGCTGTCTTCGCCTTCTTCTTTCTATGAATATTTAAAACCGTGGTTAGATGCACTTGCTGCTTATCGCAGCAGCAGCGTATCTCCTTTAGCTCCGCAGCAGCAGCATCATCATCATCATCAGCAGCAGCTGCAGCATCAGCAGCAGCAGCAGCAGCAGCAGGTGTTGCTGCGGGGTTCGACTGGGAGAGCTTCTTCTTCTTTATCTTCTTCTTTACTGCGATCTTCTAACTCATTTCCTTCAACACTCGTTGACAGCATTAAATCGTTTATTGCTGCAGGTAGAAGAAACAATGAAGCAAAGACACGAACAGAGAGACTGCAGCAAGAGCTGCAGTTCCTGCTGCCTTCTGTACCCCCTGCTGCTTCGAGAGAGGCTGCTGCTGCAGCAGAACCACCGCCTATACTCTCTCCCTGCGATGGGGTCGTCCCTGTCGTTGAAATACTCGTATGCTGCTGCTGCTGCTGCTTTTGCTGCTGTTGCTGCTGTTGCTGTTGCTGTTGCTGCTGCTGTTGCTGGTGTTGCTTTTGATGTTGCTGTTGCTTATGCTGCTGTTTTTGTTGCTGCTGCTCATGCTGCTGTTGCTGCTGCTCATGCTGCTGTTGCTGCTGCTCATGCTGCTGTTGCTGATGTTGTTTTTGATGTTGCTGTTGGTTGCGGTTTAGGGCAGCTCCTGTTGCTACTCTTGACGCTGCTGTTGCTGCTGCTGCTTCTGTTGTTGCTGCTGCTTCTACTGCTGCTCTATCTGCTGCTGCTGCTATTGTTGCTTCTGTTACTGCTGCTGCTTCTGTTACTGCTGCTGTTCATGCTGCTGCTTATTTCGCTGCTGCTGCTGCTGCTTATCGCATATACATAAATATATATATATATATATATATTGAAATATAAATATAAATTTGAATATTCTTTTATTGCTGTTTGTTTGCTGCTGCAGCCACATGATACAAAGACAAAAGAAGCTGTTACATGTTTATGCTTCAGCACCCATCGACATTCTGCTGATTTTATTTTCTTAGCAGCAGCAAGAAGAACAGGAGAAGTTACGGTGTATAGATGTTATAAATTAAATGCAGAAAAAACAAATACATCTACGCAGCAGCAGCAGCAGCAGCAGGAGCGGGAGGAAGGGGGGCAGGAGCAGCAGCAGCAGCAGCAATCTGCTGACAGCAGCAGCAGCAGCAGCAGCAGCGCAGCAGCAGCAGCAACAGGAGAAGGAGGTGCTATTGAGAATAAAGAAGATAATGAAGAA
>NW_013550196.1:0-4692 GCF_000499425.1 Eimeria acervulina | reverse complement strand
CTGCTGCTATTGCTGCTGCTGCTGCTGCTGCTGCTGCTGCTGCTGCAGCTGTGGGGCCGCGTTTGCCCGTGGGATTCGCACTGGAGCGCCAGCCGCAGCAGCGAGGGTTTGTTTATTTTGTTTGCTGTTCTACTGAAAAAACAAACCCCTGAGCAGGGCCTTTGGGGCAGTCTCTTTAAATCAAACAGTGAAGTTAAAAACAAGTAACAGCAGCAGCAGCAGCAGCAGCAGCAGCAGCAGTTGCAGTTGTTGCATGTGCTGCTGGTGCTGGTGCAGCAGCAACAGCAAATGCAACAAAAGCAGAAGTCGAGAGCAACTACGACAAGAACAGCAGCAGCAACAGCAGCAACAATAACACGCAACAGCGGCAGCAGCAGCAGCAGCAACATTCACAGCAGCAGCAACAGTAGCAGCAACAGGAGCACCAACAAACAGCCACAGCAGCAGCAACAAGAACAACACCAGGAACAGCAGCAACAACAACAGCAACAACGACAAGAAAAAGAACTAGCAAACCAAACACCCGCCGCAGCTGATATGCTGCAGCAGCTGCAGCTAGAGTAGCTGCAGCAGCTGCAGCAGCTGCAGCAGCTGCAGCAGCTGCTGCTGCAGCACTGCAGCAGTGCTGTAGAGCGAGAGGGAGAGAGACAGAGAAACAAGCAGCAGCGACGGATGCAAACAAACGAAACAAACAGACGCATGCCGATAGCAATAAATAAACAAAAGAATTAACAAATAAATAAATAAACACAGCAGAAAGCAGACGCATGCCGATAGCAATAAATAAACAAAAGAATTAACAAATAAATAAATAAACACAGCAGAAAGGAGACAAACAAACAGAGGGGAGGCTTCATTCTTTGCTTCAGCTGTACATACACCCGACGTATACTCAAATACTCAGTGCACAAGAAACCCGTGCAGACAGAGAAAAGCAGCAGCAGCTGCTGCTGCAGCAGCAGCAGCGGCAGCAGCAGCAGCAGCTGCTGCTGCGGCGGCGGCGGCTTCGGCGCAGCAGCAGCAGCGGCAGCAGGGAAGAGTGCTGCTGCTGCTGCTTCAGCAGCGTCTGCTGCATATTCTTATTAGAATAACAGGAGCATAAAGACTTGCCTCTGAGCGCTAGGGTTTAGGGTTTAGGGTTTTAGGGTTTAGGGTTTCCTGCTCGGCAGCAGACAGCAGCAGCAGCAGCAGCGACCGCTCTGGTCCAGCGGCACTGAGGTGTATATACACCTCAGCAAGAGCAGCATCAGCACAACTTTTCTTTCTTCGGGGTGTCTCTGCAGCTGCTGCCCTCTCTAATGCTAAGAAGCCGCTCTGGCCAGCAGCAGCAGCAGCAGCTACGACAGCGGCAGCAGCTGCAGCAGCAACAACGGCAGTAGCAGCAGCAACGACAGCAGCAGCAGCAACGGCAGCAGCAGCAGCAGCAGCAGCAGAAACTGAAGCAGAGAAAGCAAGGACAGCAACGGAAGAAGCAACTGCAGCAGCAGTTGCCGAACCAGCAGTTGCGACCGCAGCAGCAGCAGCAGCAGTAACAGCAGCAGCAGCAGCAACAACATTGGGTGTGCGCGCACCTGAAACATTGATTGTATAAGGGTTCAGTAGCAGCAGCAGCAGCACGAGCGACGGCAACACCAGCAGCTAGTGCAGCAGCAGCAAGAGCAGAGACTGCGTTATCAGCAGCACCAACTGCAGCAGCAACTGCAGCAGCAACTGCAGCAGCAACCTCAGCAGCAACTGCAACAACTGCAGCACCAACTGCAGCCCTAACTGCAGCACCGACCGCAACACGAACAGCAGCACCAACTGCAGCACCAGCTGCAGCAGCAACTGCAACAATTGCAGCAACACCAGCAGCACCAACTGCAACAACAACTGCAGCAGCAACTGCAGCAGCAACTGCAACAGCAACTGCAACAGCAACTGCAGCAGCAACTGCAGCAGCAACTGCAGTGCACTGGTGTCTGGGGTCAGCAACCGTGACTGCTCTAACAGCTGCATTCGCTGCTTCTGCTTTTGCTGCTGTTGCTGTTACTGCTGCTGCAGCAACAGCAAGTCGCTGCGGGCCCTAGGGAGGGCGGCTGCCCCCGAGTCGCTGCTGCTGCAGCAGCAACTGCAGCAGCAGCAGCAGCAGCAGCAGCAGATTTCGGGTGTCTGTGCACCTGGAACGATGGGGGCTGGAGGCAGCACTTTAGGGGACACGATCCTCTTCCCTGCTCCTGAGTGCTCGGTGCGACAAACCCTAAACCCTAAACCCTAAACCCTAAACCCTAGGGCTATAGCGACGCCTTTGAATTCATTCGGGGGGCATCTCTCCTGGGTCTTCCCATATCAGTGTCTAGGGTTTAGGGTTTAGGGTTTAGGGTTTAGGGTTTAGGGTTTAGGGTTTAGGGTTTGCGTGTGAGTGCGCAGTACGACGACTCTCTGCCGGGTTTACTGTGGATATCGGAGGACTTCTGCTATCAGAAATCTGCTGCTGCTGCTGCTGCTGAGAGGCAGCAAACTGCTTCTTCTTTTCCTGTTTGTTTTATCCCCGCTCCGTATAACAGAGGGAAGTATGTGCTTCTATACTGGCACGGTAGGTATACACAGACCCCCGCGTAGCTAGCTAGCTAGCTAGCTAGCTAGCTAGCTGGCTAGCTAGCTAGCTAGCTTGGCGTATGGGTAGTTGGGGTGTCTAGGTCGATAGGCGGGTGCGTAGAGAGGCATTTCGATTGGTTAGCTAGCTAGGCAGCTAGCTAGCCGATCTAAATCTACGCAGCTAGATAATCTAGCTAGCCAGCTAGCTAGATGCTTATATACGCAGCTAAATTAGGCAGCTAGCTAGCTAGCTAGCTAGGTAGCTAGCTTGGCGTATGGGTTGTTGGGGTGTCTAGGTCGATAGGCGGCTGCGTAGAGAGGCATTTCGATTGGTTAGCTAGCTAGGCAGCTAGCTAGGCGATCTAAATCTACGCAGCTAGATAATCTAGCTAGCCAGCTAGCTAGATGTTTATATACGCAGCTAAATTAGGCAGCTACCTAGCTAGCTAGCTAGGTGTATAGGTAGCTTGCTTAGCTAGCTACCCGGGTATTCCAGTTCTCAGGTATCTGAATATATTGACTAGCTAGCTGGCTAGCTAGCTGCCTTTCTATCTATCTAGCTAGCTAGCTACCTATCTATCTAGCTAGCTAGCTACCTCTCTAGCTAGCTAGCAAGGCCTGTTGCGCTGCGTGTACACCCGAATGCTGCAGGTAATTCGTGCGACTTAGGGCATATAAGAGAAGAATTAGAAGTACTTGCTGAGTATTTAAGCTGTCACTGTTTAGCAATAGAGTATCCTGGCTACGGTCTAGCAGCAGCAGCAACAGCAACAGCAGCAGCAGCAACAACAACAACAGCAGCAACTGCTGCAGCAGCAGCAGCAGCAGCAAGCAGCAGACAAAGGGCTCGCCTCAGCACCAGCGATGTTATTAACCTCTGGGGTAGAGCTGCTTTTAACTTTTTAATATTCATCGGCGTCCCTCCAGAGAACATCATTTGCTTCGGTCGATCTATAGGAACAGGTGCTGCTGCTGCTGCTGATGCTGCTGCTGCTGATGCTGCTGCTGCTGATGCTGCTGATGCTGGTGCTGCTGATGCTGCTGTAGCTAGCTAGGTGTATAGGTAGCTTGCTTAGCTAGCTACCCGGGTATTCCAGTTCTCAGGTATCAGATAGATAGGCAGCTAGCTAGCTAGCTAGCTGCCTATCTACCTAGCTAGCTAGCTACCTATCTATCTAGCTAGCTAGCAAGGCCTGTGTGTATCTGTCGGTGTGCATGCGCTGCGTGTACACCCGAATGCTGCAGGTAATTCGTGCGACTTAGGGCATATAAGAGAAGAATTAGAAGTACTTGCTGAGTATTTAAGCTGTCACTGTTTAGCAATAGAGTATCCTGGCTACGGTCTAGCAGCAGCAGCAACAGCAACAGCAGCAGCAGCAACAACAACAACAGCAGCAACTGCTGCAGCAGCAGCAGCAGCAGCAAGCAGCAGACAAAGGGCTCGCCTCAGCACCAGCGATGTTATTAACCTCTGGGGTAGAGCTGCTTTTAACTTTTTAATATTCATCGGCGTCCCTCCAGAGAACATCATTTGCTTCGGTCGATCTATAGGAACAGGTGCTGCTGCTGCTGCTGATGCTGCTGCTGCTGATGCTGCTGCTGCTGATGCTGCTGATGCTGGTGCTGCTGATGCTGCTGTTTGCTGATGCTGATGTTGCTGCTGTTGCTGTTTGCTGCTGCTGATGCTGATGGTGGTGGTGCTGCTGTTTGCTGCTGCTGATGCTGATGGTGATGGTGCTGCTGATGCTGCTGCTGCTGCTGCTGTTGCTGCTGTTGCTGCTGTTGCTGCTGTTGCTTGAATCATTCCTTTATTTTTATCTGTCTCTTTATTATATTTTAATTGTCTCTCTCTTCTTACTATTATCTTTTTTGTTTTATTTTAATGCTATTGTTAATTTATTTTAACTGTCTCTTTATTATATTTAATTATATCTTTAATTTATTTTAACTGTCTCTTTAACTGTCTCCTTTCAGGGCCTGCAGCACAGTTAGCTGCGTCTCTGTATGAAGAGGGTGTTTATGTTGGTGGGGTTGTGCTGCATGCACCTTATCTCTCAGTGCATAAGATTGTTGCAGGTGGGTCTTCACTAAGCAGCAGCAGCAGCAGCAGCAGCA
>NW_013550197.1:4762-6011 GCF_000499425.1 Eimeria acervulina | reverse complement strand
ATATAATATAATATAATATAATATAATGCAAGCAACACGAGTTAGCAAAAAAGCAAAGAAATAAATAAATAAAGCGACAAATGGACAAACAGCATAATTAATAAATTAGTAAGAGGGTAAATAACTAAACAAATAAATAAACAAATAAACAAAGTAGTAAATAAACAAACGCTTAAATAAATAAATAAATAAACAGACGCACAAGCGAGCAAGTAAACAAAGAAACAAACAATCAAATAAACAAACAAACAAACAAACACAAAAGTAAACATACAAACAAACAAACAAACAAACAAACAAACAAACAAACAATAAACAAACAAACAAGCAAACAAACAAGCAAACAAACAAACAAATAAATAAACAAATAATAAATAAATATAATTAAATTTAATCCTTACCGTTCCAAGTCGCAAAGAAAGTTACGATGACGGTGCCCTCTTGTGTAGCGGCATCGTATTCTGCAAAAAACAAAAAATTAATTAATTAATTAATTAATTAATTAGTTAATTAATAATAATAATGATAATGACGATGCATTAAACTAACGATAATAATAATAATAGATGAAAAGAATAATAATAGATAATAATAAATTAAAGTAGTAATAATGATATATGTTAATATTAATATTAATAGTAATAACAATTGATAATAATATATAGGGTAAGATTATTCTCATAATATTTATTTATACTAGTATAATATTATTTAATAGTAGGGGTATGTCGTATAACAATAATAATAATAATATTATTATTATTATTGTTATCATTATTATAACAATACTAATAATAATGTTAATAATAATAATAATAATAATATAAAGGGTACTAATACTTACTAATAAGTATTTGCTTAGTAAAAGTAAAACTTATTAATAAGTATAATAATAATATTAATAATATAAATTAATATTTATATTATTAATATAAATAGTATTTGTATTTGACTGGAGTAAGAAATCCCCGCAGTTTTCTTTGTTGTTTTTTTAAACAAAAAAATATGAGCAGAAGAAACGTCTTTGTGTATTTTTATTGTTTTTCTTTTCGTTAGCTTTTTGTTATTTGTGTATTATTCGTTGCTTTTTATTCATTGATGTACTTCTCCCTCAGTTTGTTTGTCTATTTCTTTTAGTTTGTGTTTGCTTTTCTTCTTGACTGTAGACAAAAGAAAATCCCTCATACTGTAGAAGAAGTAAAAAAGATATATATATATATATATATATATATATATATATATATATATA
>NW_013550197.1:3253-4662 GCF_000499425.1 Eimeria acervulina | reverse complement strand
ATATATATATATATATATATATATCGAACGACTGGGGATGCTGGCATTTCCCTGCAGCCTTGGGAGTAAAAAGAAGTTAGATTTTGATCTTTGATTTGCTATTAAGTTTAATTTCATTAAAAATTTGTGTTTTTGTAATTGCCTCGCTGCATGCAGATGCATTTGCAAGAAAGGCTGCTGTATATATTCATACCCTCGGCCGACTTGATGGTTTGGGGAGGCATTTTGTTTGTTTTTTTAGTAAAATTCTAAATTTTATGTTTTTAAATGATATATATATGCTGCAAAAAGCAGTCTGAAGTATATTTTAAAGAAGAAAAACTTCTCAGACTCACCGTCGATAGTTGGGGTGTATAGGCAGCACCCGAAAAAGAATGGCTGTCCGCACCTTGCAGAAGCTGTTTTATTTCTTTGTTTATCTCTGTGCACTGTTAAATAGATAATTTAAATCTTTATTTAATATTTAAATTTATTATTTATTATCTCCTTTATCCTGTTGTTTGTTAACCCATCGTCTGGCGAAGATGCGCTGTATGCCACAGACTCAAAGGAATTCAACCAAAGCCCCGTTACAGTTGAACAGAGCTATATCGGACGCATTAAATTAATTTTTCTTTCTTTAAATAAATTTAAATACGTTTTCTTTATTTTATTTTAAGATAAATTTCTTTTTTAATCAAGAGAACAATAAAAATAACCGACTTCTTCCGCATGGGCACCGCCCCTCTAAACAGCGACAACTCGCTTCTGTCGTCCGCATTATACCACCTCCATTGTGTTTTTCTTTGAATATTGAAATTAATTTGTTTCGATTTAGGGATTTCATGAAAGAAGAGATTAAGTGGGTCAAGAATTATCCTCATCTTTCCCTCGTTTCTTCTTTTTCGCCGCTTCGATTCGCAAACGCCCTTTGGGTGTACATACACCTCAAAATGGGTTGTTGAGTTCAGCAACTTTTGCAGTTTGTATGCAAATGTCATTAAAGCATTATTTTTATCCTTTTTAAGTGTCGTTGATCTCCTATGCCTTCTGCTTCCCAGCTGAACACAACAGTCTCAGCTCTAAGGGCTTGCTACCCTCGTCTTGCATGCGATCGATGTCTTGTTCTATGACGGAAGAAAGTATAATTTTTTCTTTTTTCTTTGCTTTTGCCTGCAGAAATAAAGCAAAGTTTCTTTAGAATGGCGACTGAGGCCCCTCAACACTTCGAGGCAGAAGCCGCCCCAAACACGAGCGCTCTCCCTCGAACAGACAGCGCACTTAGATCGAGCATTGCTAAATATGGAGCTAACAGTGTACGTACACCCCAAATTTATATTCTTCACACACACAGGAACAGCCAGTTACCCTCTTGTGCACAGGTCTAACAGGGTACGCACACCGCTTATATATATGTATATATATATATA
>NW_013550197.1:2626-3153 GCF_000499425.1 Eimeria acervulina | reverse complement strand
TATATATATATATATATATATATATATATATATATATGCATGTATATGTTTATGCTCCCGCTGTTGTTGTTTTGATGCTTTGTTTCTGTATTCTAATCATCTGCTGCTCTTTGCTTTGCTGCAGCAGATGCTGCAGCATACTAATGCTGCATGCACTCATTTGTTTGTCCGTATTTATTTATTTATTTATTTATTTATTTATATCTGTTTCTTTTGCTGCTTCTACTCTTCTTTTTTGCAGTATTACTACGCACACGCCCCTTTGCCGGCTGCCAGCGACGATGCAAAGGTATGCACAACAAATATATCTATATATATATATATCTATATATATTATATATATCTGAATATATATAATATATATATATATATATCTGTATATATATTATATATATCTGAATATATAATATATATATGTATATATGTATATATATTGTATGATTGGGAGCATGTACAGTATTGCACATTGCATACATCCATATATAGACAGAATGCGCATTTAACCTCTTCTTCTTCGTTCTACATGT